>NW_024879706.1:0-91743 GCF_900700415.2 Clupea harengus | reverse complement strand
GCCAAGATCGGCCTGCTGGACCGGGAGGTCAACTACCTGATCAAAAAGAAGACTTCACACGTAGATTAGCCCTGCACAAATGGCTCCTTTAGTTAATTGGGAAATTTGGGTAATTGTGGTTCAATATATTCACAATTATGGGGCCGGTGTGTAGGAGCCATTTCTATCCACTTTAAGTTAGGTTTATTTTAGTGTTACTTAATTAAGCCACTTGGGGGAGTATTGCACTGGGTGTGGCACGTCACTGGGAATTGGGTATATCTACAGGTGTGATTACTCAATTAGGGAAAGGTGTGGATGGCGGGGAACACACGGTTCTTACCGTAGTCGTGAAACCCACTTCACCGACAGAATCTTGTTTTGTAAGCAACCAGCACTGGGTGATAAGACCAATTTTATGTATACATTTTTATCTTTACAATAAACGGGAACACCACCCAAAGAGAGCTCATGCCTGGACAAGGATAATTCGCTACGCGTTGGGAACACTTTGCCATCCACACTGAGGCTTATAGGATAGCCTCCACAGTGTCCTTCCCCAAGTTCCCCATCTCTTTTATTTCTTTTCTCTCTCTCTATTACACCTTGAATCTCTGTTTCAATCACATTCAATTAATCTCTTTTTTATTTATTTCCTGTCTTATAACATTTAACTCCTAACATTAATTTCTTTGTCTCTCTTTCGTTGAGACTCCTGCATAGCAACCACCATGACTACCATAGCAGCCAGCTTAGCAACCACTTTGATTACCATAGCAACCACCAACTACCTAAAGTTGTTGAGCTGCACAAATCAGGAAATGGATATAAGAAAATCTGTAAACAGTTAAAAATACCCATTTCCACTATCATGGCAATGATAAGAATGTAATGTTTCTTTAAATTATGTTACTTCAGTTAAAGGTTATATTTTTGTGAATATTTTGAGGAGGATAAACAATAAAGATTTTTTTTCGCATCACGTTTTGCTCATTTTTACTAAAGGGTACCAATAATTCTGGAGGGCACTGTAGCAACCAGCATAGCTACGACCATTACAACCCTAGCAACAGAATAGCAACCACTTCAATTACGATAGCAACCACCATGTCTACCCTAGCAACCACCACAGTTACCCTGACAACATCCTAGCAACCATGACCATAATGACAACCCTAGCAACCATCATAAGCAACCACTTCAGTTGAGTACCCCAGCAACCACCATAGCAACGACTTCAATTACCATACCAACCACCATAACTACCCTAGCAACCACCTCAGTTACCCAAGCAGCATCCTAGCAACCATTATCATAATGACTACCTAGCAACCACCATGACTACTATAGCAACCACCATGTCTACCCTAGCAATGCCCTAGCAACCACTTCAGTTACCCAAACATCCTAGCAACCGCTACCATAATGACAACATATCAAACTTCATAGCAACCACCATGACTTCCCTAAAGAACTTCTGAGCAACCACTTCAATTACCATAGGAACCATCATGATTACCCTAGCAACAGCCTAGCAACCACCACAGTTACCGTAACAACATCGTAGCAACCATGACTATACTGACAACTCTAGCAACCAGCATAGCAATCACTTCAGTTACCTTAGCAAACTGCATGACTACCTTAGCAGCCAGCATAGCAACCACTTCAATTACCATAGCAACCAATAGCCTAGCAGCCAAATTGGTTACCATATTACCATTCTAGCAACCACTATAATAATGACAACCTAGCAACGCCCTAGCAACCAGCATAGCAACTAATTAAATTAGCTTAGAAAACACCATGACTACCCTAGCAACAACCTCAATCACCCGAGCAAAATCCAACCAACCACTACCATAATGACTACCTATCTTTCTATCTTTATTTTCTTATCAACTTCCCAGTCTCACACTTTATACTTTACACCTTTCTCTTCATTTGTCTCCTGTTCTCTATATCTCTGTCTTTACACACCTCTCCTATTCCTTTTTGGCCTCCTTCTCTTTTGTCTCTCTCTGCATGCCTTGAATTGCGTTAAATGTACCGATCTTTTAATCAATATTTATTTAGAATGTTTAGCTTTTTTGCTTTGCATGCACTGGTATATCCTTCAGGAAATGCACATCTAGTTACTCACGTGGGTAAATATACAAATAAACACAAAAATGACTAGAACATAGGGAAATAAGCTCACTAACGAGTTTCAAATCAGTCTAAGAAAGAAAGACCAGTTGAGAAGGTTGGCTGGGTCCCACAGGGTTCAGTTTGGTTCAGCGCTGCTGTGCAGAGAACACACACCGATAAGGCGTAGCTGGGAGTGTGTCATATTACATTACACAAAAAACGTCACTCATTCGCAATCGCAAATTCAAGTCAGAAGACAAGGCGACCTCAAGTCTCAGTGATGGCGTTCGTTGTCCAAGTTCTGGTGTTTTTGGGGACCCTTTTAATGGTTGCAGCTGGTAAGATTAACAGAATTTAACTATTTACATGCGATTGAAGTCGAAGGTCGAACACTGGGCATTAGAGAAAGCCCGACTCTTGGTAGCTAAAGCTAACTAGCTACCGTGTATCTTTTTTTTTTAAATTTCATCGGTTATGGTCCCTGATCAAATGTATTCTCGTGAAATATTTGAATATACAAGTTAACATTAATGTAAGCATACACCCAAGGCTAAAGAGCCTATCAGAGAAACCTAACGTAAGCCAACAGTGATAAGTTATTTTTGAGTCCACATGTCTAATGTTGTTAGCTTTTAAGGAGCCTTAAGGCTTGTAATGCAAGATGCACTAGTGTGGTTGCTAAACATAATATTCTGAGGGCAATGAAAATAACCTTTTAAGACAAGACAATGTACTAAATGAACTGTAATTCAGTTGAGAAATCATAATTTTTAACTTTCATCTGTATTTCTGGAACTCATCCTTGTAAGCGGGGCTACAAGTAAAACAAGCATACAGTGAATAGCCTAGATAGATCAATGGTTCTCAACTGGTCTGGCCTTCGGACCCATTTCCCATGGTCATTAAGTTGCGACCCAAATTGTGTATAATTCAAAACATAAAGTAAACTTAGTCGCAAACATAATAGCCAATATCCGTCACATGTTAGCCGGAAATTACAAGACAATACGTTACGCAATATAACTACAGTAGACAATTAGCTAAACGTTTTAACTTTTCTTATAGAGTTATGAATTATAGCATAAAGATTCAATTAGCCCACTAGTGGCATCTATGTAGACGGCTAGTAAGTCGAGGCTCTCCCAGCTTACGTTACATCAATACTCCAGCCGGCACTTCGGACTCTCATACGTTAGGCTATTACACAAAAACATTATGTCTTTCCCGAGTGCTCCTTTGTGATTGAGGCTTAAGAACCGGAAAGACTTAGCTTTTGCCATTTCAAAATAAACGGTTCGTATGTTTTCTTCAACAAGCATTTATGTTCTGAAAGAACAGACACTCCGCGACCCATTCATTCAATGATTCTGCGACCCACCAGCTGAGAAACACTGGCCTAGATCATGGCTGTAAGCTTTTTTTTGTATGAATAGCAGAGTGCTTTCGCTGTCTGTTGCCATTGTATATTTATAATATGTCAACGATGTGAAGTGAACTAATTGGGTTAATATGGTTACCACTTGACAGTTCATTTGCCCATAGTTTTTGTCTTTTAATTTTTCACTTTTCAACACTTCTTTTACTTTGAAATGTTTGTAACAGTCGGCCTCCTTCAGCTGGCCTTCTCATATGAGTCCACACCAGCCACTTGTCAGTTACCTTGTCAATTTCGCTGCTTTCTATTAAAGTCATAATTTCGCTACTTGTAAGTTTGACACAAAGACCTTAGACAGATGGATGCTTGATAAGTGTAAGTCTTGCCCTTTATTAAAGAGAGCCAGTTATCTTGTTGGTGAAGGCAGAAGTGCTTTTCAACAGTTACTGCTGAAACAGCCACATTACTGGTTTCTGATGACATTCATTTGTACCCAGAGCCTGAAAGCTCTGTTCATGTATTTAAAAACGATCTGGTAAGCATTAACCATTAAACACTTTTTCTCAGTGTTGTTTGATAGCGTAAAATAATACATTCATATTTTATTCCTTTTTACTTTACAGATGATGATGATTGTAAGAGTTACTATGATGGCAGCACATATCACCAATCGGTGGACTGCAAGTATGGTACATACTGCTGTGGTAGCTGTGAAAAACGATTCTGCTGTTCAATGTCTTCATTCCGTTTCAGTGAGCATGACCAAGAGGACTGCATCATGTATGTAACAGATCAAACCATTCATTTTTATATCTATCACATTTTACAAATACAATACTACTTGTATGATTTTTTCTATGTACATTTCAATTAGGTGTTATTACAATTTGATAAACAAATATTAAAATGGGGTTAACAAATGTATGTGGGTTTACTGCAGGTAATTATGTTTTTGTGTTTTATTTTCGTATTTGTGTCAGATTGAAATGGGCCTTTCTAGATTAAGGTAGTCTGTGTGTAGATATATAAGTTATATATATATATATAAACATGCTGATGTGTCTGTTGCATGTGTGTGTGTGTACATTGACATATAAATAAATCATGTGAAATATAAAAGATGTTCTTCAGTTTGTGTAAAACAATTTGTACATAGTTTGTTTCCGCCCCAAAGGTCCAGTGGACCAACGACATATGCGATCTCTGGGATTGTTGCTTCCATGGTCGTCGTCATCCTCCTTGTCATCTGCTGTTGTGTGTGCCCCTGCTGCTGCCTCTATAAAATGTGCCGGAAGCCCAGACGTAAGTCCTTTCTTCTAAACTCAACCTTGTGTGTGTGTATGTAAAAAAACAATAACTTACTTACTAATTATTTAGCCAATTCAGCCAATGTTCTGTCTCAGTGGCCTCCTGTAAGGATCTGACTCTTGGTCCATTTCTCCTTGACCTCTGTAACCCTCAGGTGTTAAGTCAAATTGTAGAATTTTGATAGGAAAGGAAGAGGTAAATGGTAGTTTAAGTATTCTGCTTGTTTATCTGTGATAATTAATTGCCACTGTATGGATACAAAGCAGTGAAATCAATGAATCTTATTATATTAGCTCATTGTTGAAATTGAAGTTTGCCAGTTTGCAGTTAATGGTCAAAGTTGATAAATGTACAATGTATGTTAAGTTGCTTGTCGGGAGTAAGCGGGTTGTCAGGGGAATCGACTGCAGAAATACAGAAACGGTGCAAATAAAATCACACAAAGTACTGTCTAATTTCCTGACCCTCTACATAACCTAGTGCGGATGTTTCAAGTTGAGGGTACATTCTGGGATTCCCCACCCAGACTGAGTCAAGTCAGTCATTACCACACTCTTAACTGTCTGTCAGTCAGGAAGTGACCCCCCCCCCCCCCCCAACCACTCACCCACCTCAAATGGAACATTGCAGTGGGAGGAATCTAGAAACAATGACAAGCCCTTAGCTGTAAGGGCCAACTTGCAGAATGAGTCCTTGCTTGTTCCCCTGAAATCATGACAGCTTAAACATGAAACAGCATGGCAGCCCTGTTTTTCTGGCTTAACTTGAGGAACTGAATGCCGTAGTTGCTGTTCATAAGGAAGTGTATACTGTATTTTCCTATTGAATGCACCGTATATAAACTGCATTACAGTATTTGATTTAATTTCATAAAACAAACCCGTGAATTGACTGCACCCGTGTATTAACCACAGTTTATTGAACCTTATGTCATGCCATGTAGTTGTGGTGCGAGTACTACTAGCCATTTAAAAGTTGTATGAAGTAGGGATGGGCATTTCAAGCAGGAATACTACACCTCCACCCCCTCCCCACACGCACACACACACACAAATACCCCATTCCCACTCACAGTGAAAACCATTTCTTGAGCATTATGTAGTATTATGGTGTGGTTTAGGAATGGACGCTAAACCTTTAAAACTATTGTTAACTGGTCCCCTGAAACCCTCGGGGAGCCTGTGCAGCCTCATCTTCACAAGTTCATATTCCCACATATTAACATGAGTGCATCACATGCTAACAGCTGCCAACTGTTACAATGGTTCCCTAAGTTAGAGGTACGCTAGCAACTACAAACGCGCTCCATAGCATCACTTTAAATACAGTCTGCTAGGAATACACAACACCCCTTACTTTATCATTATGGAAGACTGAGTGGGAATGAAAATCTATCCAATGTTGTTTTTCATATGTGAGAGAGGGAGAGAGAGAGAGAGAGAGAGAGAGAGAGAGAGAGAGAGAGAGAGAGAGAGAGAGATCCATTCACGATTTATCTGATAGAGTTTCTGTGCGCGTTACTAACTACCAGACAGGGAAAAAATGCATTCCCGTGTGTAGGATGCACCTGAGAAATGACGGTAACACACCACACCTAATAGGCTTAGCGAGTATCCTGCGACTATTTTGTTGAGATTGTGTTATCCCTCTGTGCAGCGGTGATAGCAACAACACACACGACAACAGTGGTCACTTCACCATATCCCCAAAACACCACCCCTGCCCAACAGTACCCAGGGTACCAACCTATGGCGCCGCCGCAGCCTGGCTATGGAACCCCAGCAGGGTATGGTGGTCAACCCATGCCTAGTGCACCATACCAAGGGCAACCATACGCTCCTGGACCCCCTCCTCCTTATGTGGAGAGTGGTAAGTATCTTATTCTTATTCATTTTAAACCAGACTTGGTTTGATATGCAAAGCAATACTGGTGTGCTTTGTTCATGATAACCAGTCTAGTATGTGCATAGCTGTTTAACAGTTTTAACATCTATAGCAGATCTCCTAGCTTCCTTCCCTTTGAGCGCTCTCCTCCTCTTTCTCCCTCTCCCCAGTGCTTTTCTGTGCATCTCTCCCATTGTTTTACCATTATCTCTCCGTAGGGCCTGCCATGACCCGCGACCCAACTGGGCTGAACTTACAAATCAGATCATACAAAATAGATACTTTTTTTTTTTTGTTACCGTAAATAGACAAAACTCCAAAACATCAGGGTTACAAAAGGTTTTAATTTCTAAGAAATAATGGAGATCTTGGAAAATAGTGTAAATGGTGGCTGAATGGGAGTGTATGTATGTTCCCAGGGATCTATGGCCCCAGGGTTGTTTGTCCCACAGGTCCTATATTCCCAAGGTTCACTATCCTCAGGGTTACCCAGCCTGTTATAATAAAATATACTGTATATACGCCAATGGTGTGTGTGCGCGCCTCATGACTAGTAACTAGCATGCACTAGGGCCAGTCATAATCATAGACATGTATATGTCATAACTACCTTACACCACTGACTAGGGCCCGTCATAATCATAGACATGTATATGTCATAACTACCTTACACCACTGACTAGGGCCCGTCATAATCATAGACATGTATATGTCATAACTACCTTACACCACTGACTAGGGCCCGTCATAATCATAGACATGTATATGTCATAACTACCTTACACCACTGACTAGGGCCCGTCATAATCATAGACATGTATATGTCATAACTACCTTACACCACTGACTAGGGCCCGTCATAATCATAGACATGTATATGTCATAACTACCTTACACCACTGACTAGGGCCCGTCATAATAGCCTGCACCTGTCGTAACTACGTTACGCCACTGAGACCTCCTCTTTCTTTTTTTTCTATTAGTTACAGTACTACAAACTATCAATGACGTCCGCAACTTTCCTCCTTCTCAGATAATCATTATAATCAGATATGGTCGATGTGACTTTACACAGTAATACTGACCCTATGCTGACAAGATAGACTGAAGAAACTCCTTAGATGGTTGTGTTTGTACATAAATGTAGTTTTTTGCTTAGATTTTTTTTAAGTTACAGAGAAATAGACACTGTTCAATCTAAAAACCCTGATATTGTAACCAAAAAAAAAATGTCTGAGGAGATTTGCAAGGTATCTGAGCCAACTATCTAACTTTAGCACGTTAGCAAGATTTTACCCACAAAGTAGACCACTTGCTAGTGAAGTTACACAGATTTGTGTTTAGTTATACGTGGATGCCAGTAGCAGTGCGTGACACTTAAAACTGAGAAAGCCCCAACATGAGTTTGGACATGGCTTGGGAAGGCTGTGGGGTGGTAGTAAGCATAAAATACAGAGGGTGTATTTAGTGGTGTTGTCATGACTGGTTTAATCTAGTCAAATTCATGTTAAGAGTACATCACAGATACATTTACTCACAAAAATCTCCCCCTTCTCACCATGGCACTGAAAAGGGATGGTGCCCTTTAAGACTGACTCCCCCACCACAATGGTTGGGTCCGGGCTTCCCCCACGACTGTGGTTGGTTCCGAGAGAAGCTAATTGGACTGATGAAGCCAAAGTGGTTGTGCCCTATTAAAAAGGGGCCTAATTTTCATGAGAGGGAGACTGGCTGAGAGGCACATTGTCAGAGAGGCAGTAAAGAGCACCAAAGAGGACTTGTTGAGGCATTAAGGTAAAACACTTCCCTGTTGTGAGGTGAAGTGTTTTGGGTCTAGATGTGTGGACACCGTTTGCCTTGTTCTGTGTGCTTGTTCTGTGTGCCTTGTGTTGTGCCTAGTTCATGTGTTTATTTTCTGTGTGGCTAGCTATGTACTTAGCTTCGGGCTTAGTGCCTGGGCCTAGTTTGGGGCCTGGCTTGGGCCTTGAGAAGGTGTCGGTATTTGGGGCTAATCGGCCAAGCAGGTGCCCAGGGTGCCAGGCACTGCCAGGTGCGTACGGCCTGAATGTTTGATTTGTTTGTTTGATTATATGGGCACATGTTTTGGGGTGCTATAGAGCCCTTGTTAATAAATATATATATTTTTGTACGGAAACACCACCATCTCCTGCACGTTTTTTCCCCATCTTCACCCAGTCCAGTCGTCACATCCCTAAAAAGAACGTGGGGTGACCGTCCGGTCCCTCACAGTAAGAGACATGATGACATGCACATGATGACCTCAAGTCGTCTTCTTCAACAGTACCCGAAGTAACTAGCTAACTAGCGTCTTAGCTTAACTTTTGGTTATGGAACCTTATCCTATTCTGTTTTTCACACAACTGATGTCTCGTCCGTATTCCTCCCTTTCATTTATTCCAATTATTCACAAGGCATTGTGAACACAAAGATGTGGAACAAGAAAGAAGTACTTGGTTGACAACAGACAACAGAAGACTCGCTATGTACAAAAAAAAAAAGTCAGGGCTTATAGCCCTGTCAATATAAATCTAAAACTAGCGTGGAGTAGTGAACACTAACATTAACTTTCAACTGGCTCATTCTCTAACATCTGAAGAAGACAATTTTATATTCCACAAATGTTTGACATCAACGATATGCCCCTTCATTCAGCCTGGATTCGTCCATTGTAGACATGCATTGCCATTAGCAGTATATAGACCATCTTGCCCCTACAAAAAAAGGGTTGGTCTATCAGCAATCAATTGCTCTTTCTGTGACATCTGGACTGGTGGGTGTTAAGAGTGAATTTTGACAGACTCAATTTGTGAGGTTGTAAATAGTGGGTTGAATATTACCTGCTGAATCATGAGAATGGTATTTTAACAGAATATTTTGGCACTGTATTTTCGGAGGGTGAATATTGAATTTTGAATTCTGGAATTTTGTTTTCAATTGAAATATACAATCACGATGAATTGCAGTGCAGAACAATTATGGCATTGTTACTGCTGGTTTTTTATTAATTTTTTTATTTGTGTCAAATTGCAGTGCAGAAGAATTCAAGCACTGTTATTGCAATTTTTTTCTTATTCAATTCACACAACATGACATTTTGCTTTTAGGATATCTGGCACTGTTATACATCCATAACTAGGTACTAAATGTAACCGCCTCTGTCCCCACAGCTGGCCCAGGGTATCCTGTCAACTACAGCCAGGCAGCATTCACGCCAGGTCAACAGCCCTACCCAATGCAACCACCAGTACCAGCTGGTTACCAGACCCAGCCTCCGCCATCCACAGATTTCAATTCCGCTCAGCCTGCCTACAATCCTGCCTATGTTCCTCAGCCTGCCAAGCCTGCCTACTAAACACCACATGCGTTCCTAACCAAGCCCAAGACGGATGCAGACCCCCCCGGAACACCGTAGCCCTGCTCTGTTATTTACTCTTAATTTAGAGTTTTGCAAACCTTTTTTCCTAGAGTGCCAGACCACATTATTGATCTGAAATAGAAATCCGCCATGCTGATCTTTGAGACTGTTACTTAGTGTGAACTGGCAGCTTCATAGAAAGCACTCTTTTTCCTTTTCCTTCCTTTTACTCTTCTTTCCGCTTTGCCTTGTGAAGCCGTAAGCAAAAGGGAATATATGTGCCGTATGTGAGTCATGTCGTTGTGCAAGCAGTGCAAGCTATGTCCAGCACAATACTAGTATTATGCACTGAAGTCAATTCTTAAGGAAAAGTTTACATGTCACTTTATTTTAGCATATATAGAATTCTATGACGTGCATTTAACTTATATGTGTGTGTACCTTCTGACTGTGTGGAGCTACATTTGTGAACCAAGGTGAGTGATTTTTCTCCATAAACCAAATGATTTCGAATGGTTCAATCTGAATTCCTCTCTTCCTATGAATTCTCAGGTTATGTCAAGCCTGAATGTAAAATTGCTCATTGAACTAGCGATGTTTTGTGGTTTTTTAGTTTTCTCCTTCTAGTTTCACAGTATGCCTTATTTCTCTTCATACTGGATGATGTTTGAGGTATTAGTCAAGAGAAAAGCCAACCAGTGCTTTGGTTAGGATAATTGTTGTAACTGTAATGTAAACTCGAGGGATAGATTTCTTCAGTATGGAAGCCTTTTCACAATTAGTGTCAACTTCTAATTTATATGAGCTGAATAATATTGTCATAATATGTTATGAAAGAAAGTGTCTCTTTATGCATACTGTGGCCAACAGGATATCAAGTTCAAATATTGTGATTACAAAATTAAACAGGTTTAATTTTGACCATACCAGTTCAGTTGAAAAGGTAAAACTGGTAGCCTTATATCCCTATCGGGTCAACAACCACCAAATATTGCATTGGCATTACATTTTATACAGTACGTCTTCAAAAAATGGTCCATTCTTCTGAATCCTTCACAGCTTTTCAGATTTCACCTGTGTTTGTGACATGGGGCAAGCTTAAACTCTTGGTTTAAGACTCGCTAGCCCCAGCCAGTGCCAAAGGCCATCTCCCTAACGGACACCCATCCATCCATGGTTTAATATTGATTTCAGCTAAATACATTTGCCAAGTGCCTTTGTTTTACACTCTTTTACATTTTCTTTAATCCAACTTCTGCATGCATCGTTGCATTTTTCTAATGGACATCCATGCCACGTTTGGCCTGGGCCTCTGCTGAAATGGCTGTAACTATCTTTTGAGACCTCAACCAAGCCTTAGTTATGCATACAGTTCTGTTATGTTAACTTGCATATAGGTGGAACTCTGGTTAACAAAAGACAAATGTAAGTGGTATGCTGTATGTATGCATATGCTGTGCAATGTTTGTTTTTTTTTTAATGTATATATGTCCTTTACCTTTAACACATTTTTATGTCAACAAATAAAGAACATGCTTTAAACCCAGTCTCTTGCGGGAATCAATGTGGTCTTAAAACTGTGCTACTATAGGCAAGGGTATATGACATAGGTAAAGATTCTGGATAAAGTCTTCCTTTAATTACATATGCCAGCTATGAGTTACACCATGACCATAAAGTTAACATACATATAGTTGACATACAGTAACACAAAAAGTTACACAATCACACTTAAGTAGGAAAATACAAACAGCCTCAAAAGTTCATAACACATTTATGACATTCTGGAGAAATAATTCAATTTGGTCATGTTCTAGTCCAACACCAATCCCTAAATGAAGAGATTGGGTCATCAGAAGCCTGCGTCAACCTCCATGTCTTCAACGTTCTCAGCCACAGAGCGACAGATTTCATCCAGTGCTAGTTCTAGAAGTCAAATAGGGAGACAAGTAAATACAGATATTATGTTTGTTTAATACTGATATGTCAAATAAGTGAAGGAAACAAATATGACTTTCTGTTGCAATTCTCCATATAGTTAATTCCACTACATCAGTACGGTAAACATATTTTTTCTAATGAACTCTTTTGCCCATTCGTTTTTTAAAAGAGGGCTTACCTTCGCTCTCTGTGAGGTTGGGGACCATGCGGAAAGTGTCCCTGATGGCTGGGATCATCTGCTCGTACATGTGCATCACATCCAGACAGTGGTCCGAGAAGTTGGAGTCGTTCTGCAGCAGCCAGTAGAGCAGCATGAGGGCCTCCCTAAGAAGAGTCACACCGGGCCCGGTCCAGTTCGCCTGCTGGCCCAGACGCCACTCGGCGCTGTGCATACGCAGCCACTGCCTGTGCAGCAGAACCACCAGGGTCCGCACCACCTGCCCACACATGCACCACAGGATTCATACATTTAAGGCGGCCATTTCCTTTCCCCCTAAAACAGACCCAAGCCTTGTGTGCAAAAGAGTTGACAAAATGGCTGTGGGGGAACATTTGACCGGGAGGAATCTGCTATACCCAAACCACTGTTACATACTATAGAAAAGTGTCTGCTAAATACCAGTCCTTAACCTTTATATGTACTTTACAGCGCCTTGCAAAAGTACTCAACCACACTGAAAGTCAAAATATACTTCCACATATTTTACAAATCAGCATCTTCATTGTGAACACTTCTGTACAAAATATGTAATTAAGTTTGTAATTTGTAATTAAGAACACAGTGACAACACAGGGTTGAGTAATTTTGCAAGAAACTGTATGTATGATTTCAAAATCAACAATTTCTCCTGAGTGAGAAGGTGGGAATGGGACCGGTGTTATTTCTGTAACAATGAACCCACTTAAGATCCCAATTGCATTGACTATCAATCATGTCATCAATAGTTTGAAGTATGTAGAACTCAAAATACATTTTCAGGGAACACCGCGGTATACAACATCAGTTTCACATGTACCTCACTGTTGCATTGACAAGATGTCGCAAAATAAGTGGTCCACAGGGAGGCCTTCTGGATGAAGAGCCTGGACAAAAACCGGATCATCTGTCAATAAAGAAAATGATCACACCCATTTAATCACATTCAATTGTCTTAACAATTCATTGATATCAGCAATCAATTTCTCATTAGAATGGCATTGCATCTGTAGTCAGATTTGCAAGCATCATCAGGTTTGAAACTGAGGTTGTAAAAGATAAAAACACCCCAATCGCTCAGTTTGTGAAATTGTGGACTCAAAATGGCAAATTCTTCCCGAAGGAGGAACGCAATTAGTACAGTGGTAGGGATTTTTGCATCTAGCGAGTACCTTTGGAAGGCATTCAGTTACTCTCAGGACCCTGAGAAGATGTCAGTGCTAGTAAGGGTACCATTTCAAACGTTGGCTTTTATGACAGCAATGGAGGTCATTAAAAGGGTTAGTGGCGGTGAAAGACTGCAGGAGCGTCCCCGGTTACCTCCCATCCAAGATACTATGGATGACGTGACGACGCTGACAACAACTGCTCCATGTACCTGTCAGCCAAGTACAACGGCAGTCTGAAATGGGCAATGATGAAAGTGAAACCTAGTAAAGGTAGGAGTGTTTCTATCAGTAAGGGAACACTGGTGGAAGAGAGGTTTTATACTGAAGTTGAGGTGATTCCCTCTATTGTAGAAAAACATGTGAAGAGTTTAGGCAGGTGGTACAATTCCACATTGAGTGAACCCAGGACAGGTTTCAGAGCTTGGATCATGTATTGTGAAGGTTTCATTACTATTGAAAATACCAACTTTCCTGGTAAACTGAAAATGTGGTGCTTGCAGTTTGGACTTTTGCCATGCGTACGGTGGCCTTTGACTGTGTTTGAGATTGCTATTACAGAGGTGGAGAAATGAATAAGGCAGTTAGGAAATCACTTGGGTGCTACGTTGTCTAGGTACTGTAGCTTTGCATGGAAAGGGAATTTTGGAGATACCAATGACCAGCTAGGGGGAGGAGTTCAAATGTGCAAAGACCAGCCTGAAGATGATGGTCACAGTCTAAGGATCCAGTAGGCAAGCACAGTGTTCCAACGATAAAACCAGGGAAGAAGCGGAATCCACGAGAAGTGGTTCAACATGCACAAGGCACATTACAGCACAGCGATGTCATTGGGCAGGTACAGGGCAGGGTTTGGGGTAGCTAGGTGACAGTTGGAAAGCATGGGGTAAAGGCTACATTGCCAGAGAGGAAACCGATGGTGACAAGCTTGTTGTTGTATCCTGCTGCTCAGGTTCTATGGTTGGCCAGTGATGTTGTTTTGTTTGGCAGTTATGGGCTGCTGTCAGCGCATGTTGTACTGTGAAGGAGGGCCTTTATGGATCCCAGGTACAATATACGGTGCGTGTTGCAGTTGTCACCAGCCACTTGTGCGTTGTTGTTGTTGTTGTTGTTGTTGTTGTTGTTGTATCCTGCTGCTCAGGATCTATGGTTGGGCAGTTGTTATGTTGGTTAGGTTAGGTTGTAGGGTATGAGTACTTGAGATTGGTCGCTGTGGAAAGTCCCCGACCAATAGCACAAGGAAGTTAACATCTAAATGAATGATGACATACCTCAATTTCCAGTTTAAACCAGTGATCCTCTGTAGTACTCTTATCTGGTCTGGAAATCACAAGCTGGAATATTTTGAGAAAGGGACAAGAATCTGAAGAGAAAAAGGTAAACAACAATAATACATTTCGATGACATGACCCGTCCATGAGTAAGTGAGCAGTAAATAGCAGTTTTCTTTAGCATGATGACGTTAGCGTGATGACCACTCACATAGATGAGAACAAAGCTTCTCTGCCATATCATCACTGCTGACTAAGATAGTCAAAAGTCTCACAGAGAGAAAGATGGTGTTGAATGTGGAGTCCAAAGATAGGCACTGTGACAAGGACTGACTTGCCATGAGACTGTCAAACCTAGAAAGAGAGGGGGAAAAAAGTATGGACAAGACATTAAAATGACCAGATCTAGAGGTATATTCGCTTACTGAGTGCACAACCCATCTAGGAATCAAACTACAACCTTCACTTTCATTTCAGTTTTGGTTTCAACTTTCATTTAGCAAAATCGATCAAAAACAACAAACAATACACAATCTAGTAAACTGATGCAAAGACAACTTGCTTGAGAATAGTTAAATGTAAACTCAGCTTTTACATCATGTCTCGTACTCCTACTCCACAAAACTGCTTCATTCTTTCAATACTAAGATTACATTTCTTCCATCTCGCTTGTCAAAAAGCTTCCATGCATTAGTCTGGCGTATGTGAGGCTCACCTTCGGAGCTGCCCTTCATCCGCTCGCTGTGCAAGCAAACTCAGTGTGGCCAGACTGCCTATCACAAGCGCCTCCTTTTGTGTGGTGCTACAGCTGTAGGTCGGATCTGCTAGCTGAACCAACCGCTTGAACAGAGGATGCTGTGGGAGTTTACGCTCTTCTCTCTCCCTCTCTGAGGCTCCCCTTCCTTTGGAGGTCCCTGGCTGCTGGTTGCTTGGTGCCGCGTTTGATTGCGCCATTGCCTCCATTTCAAGAGTGACCTCTTGTGATGGCTGGGATAGCAGAGTCTGTACGGCCTCGTCACTCTGAGACACAATGAGACGAACCGCTTTCACGGAGGCCAGGGCGATGTCCTCTTGGCTGAGTAGTGTCTCCTCAATGTTGGAGGACAGGGGGCTCACAGAGGAGCTGGACAGGGAAATGCCACGTAGAGGACTCTTCACGGAGCTGTCCATAGTCTCCAATGTCTGGCAAAAGAGGCTGATGTGGTGCTCCAGTAATGGCAGAAGGTGCACTGCACCTGGGCAACTTTTGGCTGAAGTCAAGTGACCCTTGGTGTGCACCTTGGGGTGTGTAGGATAACCCAAGACCAAAGCACTCAGGCCAGACATGGCTAGGCTCTGTAGCTGGTTGAAATGAGCATGAGGACGGGACAGAAGACGTGCGTCCGTAGAGCAGGCAGAGGAGGAGGAAGTGCTGGAACCGCACAAGGACCCTCTACAAAAGGACAGGCAGTGGACAGGAAGTACATGTTGTTTACAATACAGCCTTATCTGAGCAAACCAGTGATGTTTAGGACTTGGGTCAAATACATGTACAAACAGTGCTTTTGGAGAGTATTCTGATGACTTTTTGGATAGTTTTAGATCTGTTTTGTGTGACAGATGTATTTTAGGTATTTTAACCTTTCACAATTACCCCACAAGTACCCCTTCCAGGCCTGTGGAGTCAGATGTGAATTGAAATATTTGTCTGAGAACAACTACAGTGGCCTTTGAAAGTTTTTCGAACCCCCTTGAAGATTTCTGAAAATCTGCATAAATTTGACCTAAATGAGATTAGATCTCAGATCTTTAAAGTTATAGAAATTGATAAAGAGAAGCCAATAGTACATTCATTTAAAAAAAGTAACGTTTTTATTTATTTACCAGACATTAAATGTTAAAAAGTATATGAACCCCTCCGTTGGATTTAGGTCCAGACTTCGACATTTCGAAACGTTACATTTCCTCTCCCCTAACCGTCCATCGGTGGACCAACGTGTGTGTAGAGTCCTTCTCCTCTCTGTTGAGCTGTTCCTACTAGCATAATGCAGAATTCATAGTTATGTCAATGATGACGACATGTTGTCCTGGCCCTGATTCGGATTTTCAGAAACCTCTGTGGGCGTCACAAACTTTCTAGCACCACTGTATAGGGGAATCTGTCCTAAAAAGTGGGTGGAAACTGCTGTGTTTGTTTGCAATTTTGAACCCAATCCTAAAGTACTGGTGCTGACTCAAACAGCAAAAAGCAACAATGCATTTCCACCAGGCTGAGGGCAGGTTGCAGAAGCTAACCCCTTAAACTAAAATGGACCCCTTGCTGCCCCCTGGACATGTGCTCTCCCCAGTATGTCACTATTTTTTAAAGATTTATTTTTGGGCTTTTGTGCCTTTAATCGAAGAGTGGGACAGGAAATGAGAGGGAGAAGAGCTGGGGAGTGGACAGGAGAAATGACATCGGGCTGGATTCGAACCCGTGTCCTCCTGGGCGTCAAGCCCAAATGTGGTCGGGGCTACTGCTTGCGCCACAGTGCCCCCCACCAGTATGTCACTATTGTTCTGATAATCTGCTTATAACATAATTCTACCTCAGAGAGCCGTGCTGAGAGAGGAGTCCACACAGTGAGTCGGGGCTGATGCACAGCAGATGACACAGACCCAGAGAGCTGGGGTCCAACGGATGTTGCAGCAACAGATTCAGCAACACTGACCCTGCATTAGGACAGAGAGGATCAGTTTTGGTCCACAAAATCCCTGTTTCAAAGAAAGCCACTTCCCTATAAATGACTACGCCTGATACTGTCGATGCTTCACACGTACTACTGTGCTGAGACGGAATGTTCATTTGCCTATGTGATGCAAATAAACTCACCTTGCTGGAGCTGTTGGACAGGGAATGTGTTTATAGGTGTTTCTTTTTCAAAACCATCTCTGATCTGTTTGGTACCTGAAAAACACAACAAAAAAAAAAACACAGCCTGTCAAAGATTAATATACCCTGAAATATCTTCATTACATGCAACTTAATACTGTTTTAGGATACTGGTCCCATGATTTTTCACATTATTAGGACCCTACCGTCTGCAGGACAGGACTTCAGTGGGGAGGGTCTGACAGACAACTGCGCTGTAAAGGTCTCCTTGGTGATGAATGGACTGCCTCCTGGAGAAACATGAGGCTCTCTGTCCTGCTGCAAGGTGACTGTGGAAGTCATCTTGGGGCTAGTAAAGAGACATATACAAACAAAGGCTACGCTGAACAAATGTTGCCTTCTACAACCATGATCATACACATATAGCACAGACTAAACCCCCCCCCCCCCCCCCCCCCACACACACACACCCACACACACACACACACACACACACACACACACACACACACACACACACACACACACACACACACACACACACACACACACACACACACACACACACACACACACTTTCCTCTACAGTGCTTCCAGTTATTAATATCCCATTTATTTATTCTTGACTGAAGGTATTTGTATAACCCGACACTTCTTTGTTCGTGTTGCTTTTCCGACCATTGTCCATTCTTTGATTCTTACTAGTAAATAATCACTAGCACAGCCAATTGGTTTTAGAAGTCACACAATTAGCTAAATGGGATCACTTGTGTGGAGTCAATGTGTTTCATGTGATCGTAGTATAAATACACCTGTATATGGAGAGTCCAGTCACTGGTGAATAAGTATCCTGGCAAAAACTACACCATGAAGACAAAAGAACACACAAAGCAACTCCACGCAAAGGTTATTGCCATCACAGTTACAGTTAAAGCCATCATTAGGAAATGGAAGGAACATGGACAGGCCGTTTTCAAAAACTGAGTGGCCATGCAAGATGGGGACTAGTGAGGGAGGCTACCAAGACACCGGTGACGACTCCTCTGAAGGGGGATTTACAAGCTGCCGTGGCTGAGATGGGAGAGGCTGTTCACATAACCTGTTGCTCAGGTTCTCCACCCAGGGTTAGTCACAGATTTATGGGAGAGTGGCAAAGAAGGCCACTGTTGATAAAAGCTCATATGACACCTTGGCTACAGTTTACCAAAAGGCATGTGGAAGACTCACGAGGAAGAAGGTTCTATGGTTCTATGTTTGGAGTAAACCAGTCAGTGCACATCATCAGAAACACACCATCCTCACAGTGAAGCATGGTGGTGACAGCATCATGCTGTGGGGATGCGTCTCTGCAGCAGGCCCAGGAAGGCTTGTTAGGGTGGAGGGTAAAATGACTGCAGGAAAATGTTGGGAAATTCTAGGAGAGCCTGAATGCTGGCGATAGATTAAACAGTGTGGAAGATCACATAGCCAAAAAACCTTCAATTGAGCAAGGCTTGCTGCTTGCAGTTATCTTGTTAGTTATATAACTTATTTAACATTTTAATAATAATACGTGATTAGCGTTAGCTAGTTAATTCATGTCATTACAGATTGGCTAGGTTCCAACAGTAACCTACTACAATATTGGCGCTATAACCTGGTGACCTAATGTTACAGAAACAAACCCCTAAAGAACACTATCAAAATCAGCTCATATACGGTAAAAACAACACACACAGATGTATTCATTCACTGCACAGCATTACCAGACGTGTCCTGCGTAGCCTCAGTACCATCCAATAACAACTGAAACAGTTCATTGCCTCTACCTCTGCAAGAGCATCATTGGTCCACAATGTTAAGTTGCTTGTGTCTTTTGTCTTAGGATGAGTTGATGGGCTTTTGCGTTCTTAGATTGGGACCTGTGCACTCTTCCCGTCTCAACTAACTTAGAGTCCCGTCCCCTTCAGGTCTCATTTCAATATTCTAGATCAGGGGTTTTCAACCAGGGGTCCGTAGCCCCCTGGTGGTCCGCGACGGCATTGCAGGGGGTCCGCGACATGAGCCTATGTTGATCAGTTCACCATTGACTATTTTTATTTTTATAAGTATACCTGGGCCCGTCGACATATTTATGTCTGAATAGCCAAGTCGCATTGCCCAAAATACTGATGTAGACCCATATTCAGCGAAGAAATTACACTGACAAGTATTATAGGCAGAATATGTGTGCGGGGGGAGGGGGCGTGGCAGCGGCGGTTACAAACATGAAAAAGAAGGGTACGGGACTATAAACTGTTTTGGGAATCACTGGCACATCAGTGGGCCGCGGATTACTTTCTGGTCAGAATGGTGGTTCAAAAAAACAAAACCAGTTGAAAACCCCTGTTCTAGATGGATCTCTGCACTTGTGTACTGTACATACTGTAACCCCTTCTGCCATACATGGGATGATATTAACAATGAATGATTAGTCCACAATACATCACTGTTTTTTTGCGGGTAGTTCTCAATTACAAAGGTTCTGAACTTCCAAAAGTGTGAATACCTTATACAGGCACTGTGAATAAAACAGACCTGTTTTTGGCAGAGGGTGTTCCAGGGAGTTTCCCTCCTCTCTCCGAATGTTGAAGTTTGCTTTTCATTTTGTTCATTTCTGCCTCTTTAAAATGAAGCTCAGACTGCAGGGATTGGATCTGCAATAATGGAGGCCACTTCATCAGAAATCAATATAGACATTATCAATGCAGTAAGACATTATTGATAGATATGGACCTGAGCATAATGCATAAGGAACACTGGAAACAAGCAGTAATTGCCTCAGTTGCAGATTACACCAATACAAATCTTGAATTAACCCCTATGGCAATGATTGCCTTGAATAATTCCATACAAACTGGTGCCTTTTTTCCCTCTTTTCTTCTTTAATGTGATTCTTTAGAAATCATCAGGTAGAATAAGTATTTAAAAATGCAAAACCTCACCAAACCCAAGATTATAACATTAACCTCACTAGTATTCAACTCTTTTTGCGAATCTTGCATATACTGAACTGGACATTTCAGAGAAGTACAGTTACCTTCTTCGAGAGCTCCTTCTCTCTGTCACTCTGGGCTTGAGACTTTTCCTTCTCCTGGTGATACAGAGCCAGTCTCTGCTGCTCCTTCTCCTGATTGGCCAGCCTGATGGAGTCCCTTAAGACACGGATCTCTCCATTCTTCATGAGGATCTCCTCCTCTACCTCCTTCAGCTACCGTACACAGACATATTTTAAAGTTTTGTATTAGTCTGTTTGTATTCATAAAAAATGATCTCATATTGTGGAAACAAGATGGCAATATGGCTGTAATTGTGTAATCGTGTTTCTATCTTGATCACAATATTTGGCTATGTACACACTGTTTGTGTCAGATTTAAACAGAGATTTACGTGATGTACTTTTAACGTCTGTTTCACCGAGTTATGAATCTCTCTCCATTCATTTAGATAGGAGCTTGATCTTGTTTTGGCGTTGGCATGGCCAAGATGGCTGCCGAGTGGCGCTACTTGCCTATGAGGACTTTGATATAGTTGTACTGTACCCTACCCCCCCACCGTCTACACATCTACAAAGGGTATCCGTTCAAGCTAACCTTTCATTTTTAAAAGGACAGACTACAGTGCATACTATGCTTGATCTAGGCACTGGCATGTATGAGCAGAGCGACAGGTGGAAAGTGAAGGAGCTGCTAGAAATAAATAACGATATATTAATTGGAATAATTACAAAGGTGTGTGTGTGGACACCTTATACAGAATCATGTAAGAAGATTTTGTGGAAGGCAAGTTATTGTCTTCTTCATATTGAGATAAACTGATCCTACCTTAGATCCTAGGCCTATCTGTGAAGACATGTAGGGCTACTCATTGAGAATCATTAAAAAACTTAGGCAAATTTCTTTCAGAGAAAAGTTGTATTTGGTCTGCTAGCTTAATTTTGTATTTGATTTCTACTGGTTTAGAAGCAATGGAACAATGCCAGTTCACATCCACCAATAGGCATTTTGCGCTAGGTTGATCAGGTATTAAAGTGTACAAAGTTTTAGCATGAAATTCTTAATCCACAGATTTGGTCGCACACTAGAGCCCGGAACCGCTTCCTCAGAAGGACCTTTGCTATTGAGGTACCTTCCTCAGAAGGACTTCTGCTATTGAGGTACCTTTCTCAGAAGGACTTCTGCTATTGAGGTACTTGGAAAACCTTATATAATATTGGATTTATCTTGATTTTAGTTACTATAACTTTAGATAACATGACATTAGTGTAGTGAAAGCGTTTGTTCGTCATTGCTCGTTTGTTATCCATCAATGACGGGCCTCCAAAATTAGGTTATATCGGCCAGCCTACAATTTATTATTTCTTTATGTAGCACAATGTGAGTTAACACTTGAATGTGCATTTACATTTTTTATATTTTGGGCATATAGGTGTGAAAAATATCATTAAATTAAGTTACTCACTACTAACGAGTAGTCGTTTTATGATATATTTGATGGGTACTTTTACTTCTACTTGCGTCATTATTATTATAAAGTAACAATGCTTTTACTTGAGTACAGCTTTTGCTTTCCCTACCTACCTCTGCTTGGAATGCATGATATACATACAATCTGAAATACATTTTTATGCAAGGCTCTCCACTGAACTGCATTCGACTAATAAAACACAGTGCAAAAGAAATCATATTTAGCTGAATAGCAAGACTACAATTATCATCATCATGTTGTCCTTGTTAACAAGACATCATAACACAAAACTACAAGGGATGACCAAAACACCCACCTTTTCCAAAAGGGTAGCATGTTGTGCTTCCAATTTGCTGTAGCAGCTTTTTTCTCCATTCCTCTCAACTGACTGGCCATTACCTATCGGGAAGAAGACAATAAAAAAAGATTGCAACCTAATGAGATATTAGTAGTCAACTGCTTAGTAAATGTCACATGTCACATCTGTTTGACACCTACACATGTGATCTGTATAGAGGGGTCGCTTAGATGTACATGTCATACTATGCAACTTCATGGGTATGGAATCAATGTCCTTATTAGCACTTTGGTCTACCAGTGGAGCTACGATAACACATTTTACTCTTTGTGACTGCCCAGGGGGGCACAGTGGCAACGTTATAAAGATACCACTTCAGTACCACCTCGACTTACCAGATGTAACGCTACGTCCATGACTGGTCCTGACGTTGCCGATTTCAACACCCCTGCTCGGTCCGGGATGGTTTGAGAGAGCAAATGTTCTTCTGCCCTCTGGTTTACTGTGTCCTCCTGGACAACGTACAGGATCTACGGGAGTTTTAGCAACTGTGCCCTGAATATTCCGGGTGATGGCCTGCGATGCTATAACATCTATTTCATTCAGATCGTCTTGAGTAAAATCTTCTTCGTCCGAAAATGGATCCGGGACAGCATCGTGGTGGTACTCTTTCAGTCGTTTACTTGGGGGATATTCCATGAGTAACATAGGATTAAGTTAACGTTACTGCGAGAAAAGAGGCAATTCAGTACCGTTAAAGTATATCTTGTCGTACTCCAACACTTTTTCTTCATGCAGCTGCGACAGTGACTACTGGTAGTTTAAGAGGGTATCTGATAACCTTTGCCAGACTAGAGCCGCTGAATTAAAACTGCTTGACATCGGGCTTAGCTATGATTTAGCTACTTTTCTCTGGCTAGTTAACGCTACATAGGTTTCATCTGCGCGAGGGCTCCCAAGTCTCCAAAGTACAGACTATGTTGAGGGTTTACTACGATAGCTAAACAGCTAACTTAACGTTCAAAAGAACGAACGTGTCCTATGCCCATAACTCCTCGCTGCGTTAACTTACTTTGGTGGCCAGCTAGCTTGCAAGCTAATAGGTTACTCGTGTAGGTATGAGTGAAACTCAGCCTTTCGTGTACTGTCTGAAAGTTTCATACACGATAAGGTGATGTTACAATAAACAAGGCAGAATGAACGCGCTATGATCGAAAGTCCTCTGCTGTAATGCATGGTGCTGATACACTCTTTTTCATTGGTTGAATAATGTTGTGGTCATACGGAAAGCTAGAAAGGACAAAAGAGTAATTTCAATCCACAAAAGATTTTAGGATGCCCCAAAAGATTTTAGGATGGAAGTATCCGGAATGAGACAGAGGCTACGGTCGGATAGTTCGTCTTTTCCCAAACACTTTTCCTTGACCTCGATGGAAAACCTCGAGTTATCTGGATGTGAAGGAGAATTCATTATGACTTAGGAAAAGACAACCGCGGTGCCAAAAAAACGAGACTGCACTTACACTAGGCTACCAATTGTGCGAAGGTGGATGTTTATGATGTGGGTCACGTTGATCGGTTGTAAATAATATTGGGCGACAGACAGCGCATGCTGTGCTGTGTAACGGATCCTGGGTACAGCATGTGACGCGTGTTGTGGCGGTTGCCAGCCAGTTGTGTACTGTTGTTATATCCTGCCACCCTTGCTATCCTTGTATTAAGTAAAATTGCCACCATGGCACCATGTCAGCTAAATATAACTCAACAAAACTAAACATAACATCTCCCTCTTTGTCTCTTCCTTCTTTGTGACATTGTAAGGCATTACTCCTGATGAAGTGGTCACATTACCTGGTGTTAATTGTTTATCTAAATGTTTCTCTATCTGTTTCATAAATTGATGTTTAATAACGAAATTTCTCTCTCTCTTATAGTGTGACCTTTGCCTGCAAATGCCGATGGCTGTGAAAACATTGTTCTTCATCATCATAACCATTAAGTACATATACACATATTAGGCTGTCTACTTACTTTGTGTCTTTTCTTCCCCTCCTATTCTAGACTCTCCGCTGTGAGATGCTGCTGTAGTCTCTCCACCTGATCTACTTGTAGAAACCTTCTGCCTACACCTACCCATCCCTACCACACTGTCATGCATGAATTCTACCCCGCTATTTACCCGTAATGTAAACTATTGGCACCATTAAAATAGTTTTCTGTCTCATTTTCTGCTTGCCCTTGTAATAGTAACCTTATGAACACAATGTATACCAACTAAGCTGTTTTACAATATTTGAATGCTCTCTCCCCATTTTATCCACTATTAATTTGGTAGGTATCATGTATATACCATCTTTATGTGTGTATGTATCGTGTATATTTGCCACATGTGTACTAGCATGCTCATACGTGTATGAATGAATCTGCCATGTTTCTGATTCTCTCCTCTCCCTCTCTCCTCCCTTCCCTTGGCTATATCCCTTCCTTTTGTTTTTGACTATCCAGAGTGTGCTAATCATTTGTATTATTTGTCAATCCTCCATTCCTTCTTTACTTTCTACCTTCATTCCTTCCTTCTGTTAGCCTAGCCCCTCCCTCTGATAAAAAAACATGAAGGAAACGAGGAAGGCATGCAACGAGGATGGAGAAGTCAAAGACAGACATGACAAATGAGAGGTGCTTGCGCACACACCTATCATTTCTTAGAGGTCAATTACTAATGACAAACCTGGTGGTATCAAACCTGTCATTATATCCAGCATAAAAAAATAAAGGACCAAATAAAACATCCGTTCTACTGTAGATTATGTAATTGTCATCTGTGAGGCAGCAAACAACATTTAGGGTTGTTGCAATGATTTGTACCTACATTGACACAGGTCCACATTTAATTGTATTATTCATCATCATTATTTTCTTTGTCTGAAATGCTAAATGCTAACATCGCAATAACACTTAAATCCATAAACTACACTAAATGTGCTATTAAATGAATTCCATCCTGAATAAAGTACAGTATAATACAAGTTATTATAGTGCAAAAGAAAGACACGATTGCACACCAGCAAGTATTATTCATATAAACCCATCTTTGAAAAAACAGCATGTTAAGAAGTAAAAGCTTCAATTATTTTAAACTCTGAATTGAATAAGGCCTACTTTATGTCGAAGTCTGTGGAAATTGCAGACAATATTGACCATACTCCAGCTGTTGAAATCTGCTAAAACATGGAGAATTCTCAGTTAAGAAATATTGTTAACAAGGTGTAATATTTTGCTGTTCTCATGACATGGTAGGAATGTATTGTTTTTTAAACACGCTCCTGTATGCTACACAATCATCAATGTTTTGTTAATATTTGCCATATTTGATGATAATTCAAGCATATGAAGATCTTTATTTGGTTTGACCGATCATTTATTTTCATTCATAAACCGCATAAAATCTTATTTTGAAATTGTAGGTTGACAGATGTGAAGAAACAGAGAGGGGAGGGGAATTTCACTTTGGGCTATACCTCACGCATTCTGAAATATTTGCATTGAGGCGCCAAAAGTACACCTTGTAGTTGTAACCACAGACATAAGACCCATCTCTAAAAAGACTTTCCACTTGTATTTCCTTGCTCATATGTCCTCCTTTCCTCATCTCCTCTTGCACAGTGTAAACTCCTGTGAATGATGAGTCTCGATCAGCAAATGAAAATGATGGAGACTAACACTCTGGCTGGGCCAGGTGGGCCACCCATTTCATGACGTACCAAATGGTCATATACTTCAGCATCAGCCTTGCAAGGTTGAGTGGGATTTTAAACAGTAGATGGCTTGTTTTCAATCCATAAAATAGTGATTTTTATAAAAATGGGAATTTTGTCAATATTAACACCAGCAATGATGTGTTTCATTACAGTCCAGTCAAGAAACACATTTTAGGGTGATGTTACACTTTAAAACGTGAAGTGAAGTGAAGAATTCTTTAACACAGTGTAGGCAGCCAGTAAATAGATATTTAGATAGTATAGAAAAAGGTTCAATGCAGTTCATTATAGATTTGTACATTTGTCCTGTTTGGAAACAAATTAAACTCATGAATAGAGGGAGTGGGCCTAAATAAATGCAGGTGCACACAAACACACACACGGCTGTGTTTTCTTAGGTCGTCATGAATTGTACATCACATCTTTCCTTGACCTCGTGTTTTCCATCAAGGTAGGGGAAAAGTGGTTGGGAAAAGACGATAGGATGGGCAACCGCAGCTACACTTTGCCTAACTTTCGCAACATACCTCTACAAGCATTTTGAAGCAGTTGTGTTTGTGTGTGTGTGTTTGTGTGTGTGTGAAATGAAGCTTCGAACGTCATTGGTCATGTCGTTATTTGCGAATCAAGCTGCGATACAAAGCCTAACTGAAATATTTTTCATTGTTTTTACACGCGCCTCGGAGCTTTGGAGTCACGGTTAACATCACTATTGATTGATTGATGTGTTTGCACTTTAATACATTTAGAACATTCAGTCCCAATGTTAGCTTAATTTGACAAAGATAGCAAATATTGAACAACACGCGTTATTCAGGGATGACAGGGTTAAAAAAGTGATAGAAAAGTGGAATTCTGGTGTAATAACATCATAATGTTAGTCATTTAGCTGGTAAATGTAGCCTTGTGACGTAGCAACATCGCAAAATGCAATTGGTTCCCAAGAATAGGGGTGTTCGGGAATGTTTACAATCCACAAAAAAGACTGAGAAACGACACCAGTGGCAGCACTAGACCTAAGTCTATTTCCACCGTTGTTGTGAAAGCTTTACCTTTACATCTTTATTCTGATTACTTTGTGAATATTAACAAAGTAGTTACAATAAGTCAACTCGTATAACCGTATTGGAAAAGGTTAGTTTTTGCTGTTATTGCATCGCTGGCTAACAAAGGATATGAGGAATGTTGTCACTTCACACAGAATCATAATTGCTAGCTGAAGTGCTAATAACTGTGTCTTATTCGACTCCAGGTTTTCACCGAGGCTACCTTTTATAGTCGAGTAAAAATCTATTTATTTTAGCTGGTGAGAAAGCAGACGTGACAGAATGAAAACGGAGGTATCCACAGCTGCCTGCTTCGTCGCAAGATTGCTAAGAACAACTGGACTGCTCTCGGAGGAGCAACTACAAAATTTCAGTCATTCGTTGGAGGAGGCTTTGGGAGGTAAGACTGGCACACGTCTTGTACAAGTATTGTGTTTAGATATCAAAACCTGTTAGCTAAAGTGCAAAGAATCACAGATACAGATTTAAATAGATGTATATTACTGGTATTGTTGTCATGTTAATACATATTACAATAACATGATTTTATGAACAACAGCTAAATCTGTGGCAGCATGGTAAGCCTACGTGAAGATCATAAAGAACAATGTAAGGAACATCCTGTTAGTGAGCATTGTCTTTTCTCTTCATTTCAGAGCACTATGAACACCATTGGTTTCCTCATTCCCCTTGCAAAGGCTCGGGGTATCGCTGCATTCGGATCAATCATAAAATGGACCCTTTGATAGGCAAAGCTGCTAGTACCACAGGACTGACCCGTGAGCAACTTTTCTCATTACTGCCAAGTGAGCTCACCATGTGGGTCGACCCATACGAAGTGTCCTATCGGATAGGAGAGGATGGCTCCATCTGTGTGCTCTACGAATCTACACCACCTACAGCAGCCACAAGTGCAAACCTAGTTGACAACAGAAACAGCTGTAAAGATGAACTTAGAATTGGAAGGTCAAGCCATTCCAAATCTTTCAATGTGATGACTGTCATCAGTTAATGGCTCAGTCATTGCCATTGCTGAAAGTGGGGATGTTCATGTGATAGGTCTGTTTCTTAATATTTTCTCCCGCTTTTTTCAAACAATAAAGATTTTAGTATTTCTGATCATTTTATTCACATTTGAGGGTACTGAACAAAATAATACAATTTCCCACATTGAGATAAATTGGAGACAGACCACAGAGTTTACAAAAAATAGGGGTTTATTTTTCAATAAATATATACATTGACTTGATAAATATAAACATTTTAATAAACTTCTCAGGTGTGGACAATCAAGCAAATGATGCCCGTGCACCACCCAAAGACTGTTCCACTGTTCCACTGCCACTACAAGGCCAATGGGGGTGCGGAGGGGCATAACCCCTCCCCCCTTAAAAGGGATATTCCATTGCTCTGGCATGGCATGGGCAACTTCTCTCATGAAAATTGCTCAAAAATCATAGCCCATACTAATCTTAATAAGAGAGACGGGCTTACTCTAAAACATTTTCTTTTTGGGGATAGTTAATATTCAAATATGAATCACGGTGTAATATTTAAGACAGTGTTCCATTACAAGCAGTTTCTATAAACTAGATGTATTGCATAGCGGTGCATTTGTGACTGCCACACAAAGTGAGAGAATGAGCATGGAGGGATTACGAAATCAAGGGCTCCTGGACAAAATAAAAAGACACCTGTATAGCCCATCATACAGGATTTACAAGACTAATACCATAGGCAGTGGCTGTGCCTGGCATTCCTTGCCATTGACCCAGCTTGACCTTTCACAACCAATCAAACAAGACAGGCTTGCTTAACAAAGCATAGCGTTATTTGAAACACATTAATTTGAGTTACAATTTACAAAAGGTTTTTTTATTGTTTGTTTTTCCCCAGTTCGATTGCCAGGTAGGGATAAAAGAGTATAGAGACATAATCTGTATAATGATATCATCGACAACATATCCAGTCAGACATTTGGGTTGCTATAGTCACATCAGTTTTTTGGCATCAAACATAATTCGATACATACCCAATGTACATAGCCACGCTCAATGATTTCCCTTGAGTTTTTGATAGCTAGATCATTTTTTTAAAATACAGAGCTTTTCATCTGGGTGTGTGCTTCTTCCAGCTTTGTGTCCACTGTGCAGTGCTTGATTACTCCTCCCTCCCTCCATCTACTGTTTAAAGGCCACTCTGTTATACAACCTAACTGTTCTTTTGCTAGAAACATCTCCGTGATCAGACTCAGTGATCAGACCTAACGATGCCACTGGATCAGACTAGCTCTGGACCATTTGCATTCAGGCTGGGGGCCCATGTATCCCTTTGTATATTGCTTGGGGCCTTTAGGGACTCTCAAGGGTCAAACCTGGAGCAGCAGGTCTCACTTGGTGTGAGTTTTAAGGAGCCTGTACTTGAGGCCAGAGAATGAGCAAGAATTAAGTGAAATGAGAAGATATTTTCCATTTCAACAAAGGTGTGTTATCTTGACATGGTGACAGTACACTGATAGGATGGGAAGAAGTACATTTGAGTTACGTTCTGTGGTTTTGTGACCTATCTAGTGAATATGAGTGTGAATTTAAAATAGATATCTTTGTTTGTTAAATTGAGTATTTTGTGAAATTTACATGTAGATACATGTAGATTTACAAAGTTTTTAGAAATATGCATGTAGATTTACAAAGTTTTTAGAAATATGCATGTATGTAGGATTATTAGTTGAAGGCAAGAATATGTTTGAAAACCGTCCTAAATGTAGAGAATCAACATTAATAACAGGACAGGGGTATACACTATCAAAATTATGAGTTTCAATATAGTCACAGCAGCGATCATCGGGGTCCAAGCAAGTTTCAAATATGAACCTTTACCTCACAGGCATGTATTGGCTACTGAATTTTGATATGCTGCTGGCGACCATTTTGTTGAGCAAGCCAAATGGAACTTCAAGAGATGTGAGCAAATGTAGCCAAGTATGTTGCCAAGCATGTAGTCAAGGATGTGGCCAAGGTGTGTCATTAGCTCCTCCTGTCATTAGCAGTTAGCAAGAAACATTTGCATACTTTTCCATATAATGTAGTTTATGTCCTGGGCTTCACAGTAACGTGATCTTGAATGGTTCCCTTCAACTAAATAAAGTTGTCCCTGGAATTGCCCTATGTAAAATCAGGACATGGTGTCATATTGTAGGACTTTTTTTTTTGCGTTTTTCAGTGACAAAACGCATCAGGTTCCTATGCTTTCAGAAACATATGGATGAAAAAAGGTATTGCCATTTGCTAATATAGACACTTGTAAAATGATGCCTGAGGTATTAATCAACATTAATTAAAATGTCTTTTTTATTTATAAAAGTTATAATGTATTGAATCATGCTTCAGACAGTCACACCATGGAAACATTTTGAGATTTAGCTCAATATATATATATATATACAAAGAAATGCTTTACCATTTACTGTATTTAAAATGATAACAATGCTAATTATATTCATTTTTATCTTGTGCCACAGTGAAAATGCCATGTCACGTCAACAACCCAAAAACCTTTGAATCATATTTCGAAGCCGTCACATGGGTGTGTGTATGAAACGATGCTTCGGACGTCATTAGTCACGTGATTTTGATAGAGCGAATCAACCTTCAATACAAAGCCTCACTGAAAATTGTTTCATTTTTTTGACACGCGCTTCCGAGCTTTGCTGTCACGGGTAACATCACTGTTGAATTGTTTTCCCGTCGCATCGGTCTGTGCTTTTGTACGGCGGTCATTTGTGTGTCTGTCTGTGAAAATTACAAGTGATTGTTTTCTGTTACTTTGCATTTAAATTTAGCTGTGTTATGGAACTGGATAAAATGGACGAGAATGACTGGAAATATCACGGAGAAGGGAACAAGAGCCTTGTGGTTTCTCATGTTCAGGTGAGTTTGATTAGCTAACTTATGCCAGATCCTCTAACTAGCCGCGTAAGTTAGCTTCATATACTGCCATTTAGCCAAAGACGTTTTATGGACTTTGATTGATCTCTGGAACGAGTTCCTCAGTTAACGTTTAAGTTGCATACGGTCGAAATCTCATAGCAAAGAAATGTAGCATAGTTGTGTACGTTACGGTAGTTGCCATGCTAGCTCGGGTTATTTTCTGAAACCTCAATTTAACGAATTAAAAAACACAAAAAGGACAAAACTACTAGAAGCATGTATAGTTGCACATTCTTCAAATGGGTCTGACTAAAGTTGTGCTTGCTTGTTTGTTGGCCAATAGAGTAACGTTAGTCGTTGTTAGCATGTATTAGCCAGCTAGCTACCCATTTGGCCTATGGTGAAGTTGTTGAGCTAGCTATGCTCTTCAGATGTTCCACTGAGAGAAAGAAAAAACAAATCCAGAATTTGACAATATTGGGAAGTAACTTTTAACGTTGAATGAGTTAACGTTACGTTATAATCTCAGTGTCTCAAACAGTCTCACTTAGGAAGTTAGCTAGCCAGCCAGCAAGCTAGTTAACCTCAGGAGAATTCAGAATGACCAACGTGAAGTTGAATGAGCTAACGTTAGCGAGGTGGTCCCGAGAGTTAACGTTAAAAATAACTTGGCCTTTCTTGACGTTAAAGGTCAGATAATCCGAAATGGATCTTATGTGTCACTTTGTGTTAGTACCTTTTAATATCTTTGATGTAGGGACATGCCAAATCTGAAAACCAAAGGCTCAAGTTTATTATCTGTCGTCTAATTTGTCAGTAAACCCCACATACAAATCTTCTTTTCGCCTACTGACGAGTACGGAGGCTATCAAAAAGTTGTGCACGTCAAGGTGTGACCGACTGTGAAGTGACCTTTCCCTGGGAGTTTGACAGGCAATCGGACCAATCAGAAGGCCAATATTATAAGCTTTGTTGCTTTCCGCCATTTTGTCCGACAAACAATTGACATCACAGTATCTGCGTCAACTTCAAGTCTAACAGGTATCCCTAAAGTTTGAAGGAAGTACTCTTCTTACTAAAGCTGGGGCGAAATAGCTGAAAACATAATCAGCCAACAATTGTTTTAATATCAATCAATATTGATTATTGTAGAACTTTTTAAAGACCTATTTTGTAGGTGCATCCCATGATTGTAATCCATTACACTTTTTTGTAAAAAATATTTATTTCTCACGATCATCTAGCTGTCCATTTAGTTAAAACATGGAAAACCTCGTGTTTGCTCTGTAAATAGGGCGTGGCTTGGACCGAGAACAAGTACAGCCAATCAGCACCTTGCCTCAGGAGCATGGAAGGGAGGGGTGTAAATTGGTCGCTGTAAAGCTGAAATGTCAACAAACAGGTAGAAAATGTAGAATTTCACGACTTTAGTATACAAAAAGACACGTTTGGATCTTTGATCACATGGCATTACAGCTAAGCACCTCTCAATTGTAGATTGTCCGGGCTGGTTCTTGACATTTAGCAGAGGCAGGACATGACAGAGGATAAGTTGCATGCTCCGATCGACTGATACGATCAAATCGGAGTCAACATTGCTGAACACTCATGGACTGCCAGATGGCTCCAAACAAGTGATCCTGTTTGGCGATAAATGGGGAATTGCTGTTATTATATTATTTTAATTGAATTCAATTGAAAAATGCAACTGTTGGGGAGTTGCCAGCTCCTGGTGCCATTTGCGAGCACTCCACAAATTTCACATTTAACTATGACAATTGACAACTGCTCATAACTTCAGTAAAACATGTTTGGAACTTTTAACCTGCTTCCTGTGCTGCCATGCCATGCTGAAAAAACGTGTTCAATTGGAGTGGCGCTACTCGCTGGATAAAACAGGTTCCTTGTGCTTCCGGTCTTGGTCAAAACAGTTACACTCCGACACAATTTCTACAAAACTCTATTCTGATCTGGTCATTCTTCCGTACTTCCCTCCTTACAGCACTCATCTTCTCACTTGTGTGAAGATGAGTGCCACTTCGACCTCTTTGGGAGATTATTGATTCTGGGATTCATCAAGTTATTTGTGGTAGAAAAAAAAAACCGCAATGACATTTTGACATGGGCAATTATTAAAATAAAAGATTTTTTGAAAATAAGGATTGTGTCAATGTGAATGGGTGAATGGGTTACTATGGTGACCGGATTTGCTTTCTCCCCATGGGTAGGCTTTCTATTGCTTATAGGATATCTGAATCAGAGCCACATAGAGACATGGCTCTAAACTGAATTGTGTATCACCAGATTAAAACAAAAAACGACTCAGTATATTGTCTCCCTAAGAGATCGAAGTGGCGTCTATTGGTTTGCCAACAGGACTTTCGGTCTATGGAAGTCCCAGCCTGCACATATTTAGCTTATGCTAGGCAGTAGGCACTATAGCTAAGATGGTAAAATGATTGTTGTTTGTACTTCACCAAATTTCATTTTGACCCTTTCAGCAGATCAGCAAATATGACTGTTCCATAACCTTCAGAGACCTCCATTCATTTTGAACTCACTTGTGACCTTACCAGATCATTTCTAGCTAATGAACATGATTCATGTGGACAATTTCCTGTCCTAAAGATGTCTGAAAGGATAACTTCAGTGCTAACTGGTGCTTGAGGCAGTGTCAAGGTGAAAGGCGGTGTTCGTAGAGTCAGGCAAGAGAGGTTCAGCGCCAAAAGATCACTGGTCACTATCAAATAAAAAATGGAGAATCGTTGGAGCTGTTCAACATGTGAAATCATCAGGGCTCTGCTTAATGTTTGGGCTAACACACATGTGCAATGGTAGCTAGTTGACATGGGGCCAACCAACACAATTGTAATACTTTTGATAGGTTCAGACTCTGTTGATGGGCATAAAAGCGAAGACATTTTGAGTTGCATGACTACCATGGTGCACTGCAATTACAACCCAAATTAAACCAAAAACAAACTTGCCCTGGCTTTGTTACATGACGCTGGCTGGTTATAGACACGGTGCATGTCATGATCCACAACACTGGTGGATCAGAACACAATATATTTCAATACAAAACCATTGCTGGCTCAAATGAACACAGTATGTATTTAAGTACCATCAAATTCAGATTGTATGATCATTCGTTTGTTGCAAGGAACGATTATATGTTAACCCATGCAAGGCACTGCTGTTCCTGCCATGTTATGAATAACCTTGCGTTAAATTTTTCTTGATCAAGTAATTCTTAATGATGTCGAATGGCATAAAAGGACACTACCCGGCACAAAAAAGTGAGCTTGCCCCTTGTTACAAACATGAAACGCGCATACTGTATGAAAATGGTATTATTATAACAGTGTGTGTAATGACTTCTAATTTCAGCATATTTCAGTACAAAACTTTGCTGGCACAAATGAACACAATATATATGGATGCTCGTTTAACATCAAAATCCTGTATGATTATTGAGCAAAGAAACGATTGACATGCCATTCGAGCCATGGTGTTCTTTAAACACAGGCTAACGTTAACTTCACTTATGTAAACAATTGAGACTAGCTTGCTGTCTAACGTGAACTATGCCTATAGGCCATTAGCTTCGGTTGGCCAGCCGATAGCCCTAGCTTGCACTGGCCTGATTTGTGGAATCACGGCTATTGAAGTCTGGAACTCTGTTCCATTGAATTCAGATGTGGCTAGTCATAGCTTTGATCCATCTCTGATTGAACGTGATTTCACAGCTAGTAGCCTAGTAGATATTTCAAATAAAAATGTTATGCGCATTATGTTTTGTTAATTCTACTTATTGGATGGACACGCAAGGCCATCTTTGACCCTGTTAAGTGAGCATTTGTTTTTCCTTCTCCAGCATTCAAGTGTACTCCGGCTGCTGAAGTACCCCTCACAGGATGCGGAGCACTCCCAGCAGGTAAAGACACCAGTTATGCATGAGATCCTTTGAATGAACCTGACGGTGTGTTGGTAACAACTGCTAAGAACTGGTACACCCATGAGGGGTAAAATACCTATAAATAAACATACATTTTAAAAACATGGATTTTTGGCTTTTTTACTTGATTTCTAGACAACAGAACAGGCCTGTCGACACATACACAGCATCGTGGATTTTAGTAAAAATGTCATGAAGCCATTGCTCGGAGAGGCATATGTCCACAGTGGTGTAAGTATCTCTGTTCTTTTTGAAAATACTCCAATATTTCAGCTCTGTGTTTTAAAAGGAACTGTGTAATCAGACAGTTATTTCTTTTGGTATTAACAGGAAGTTGTTAAGCTACCATTGGATTTTGTGAGACATCTGTCTCTAAAGGTTCAGCAAGAGAGACCAGGTAAATCCATCGTAGGTTACCGAATGTTCCTGTTTGCAATATCTCACTGACAACATGACTGACACTCCCAGTAACAGAAAACAAGCCCATACCCTTTTCCTGTGAAATCTTTCTACATACATTGTTATAGGCATCGTGTACATTTCAACAAGGGCTTACCTCAGGCCGATACCTGTATTAGCTAAAGATCATGAAATAGGCACACACACAATAAGCCAAACCTGCTGTATGCACAACCTTTGATGAAAGAAGGGGTAGCGTATGTTATCAATACATTAGGTGTTTACCAATAGTGTCTAATTACAGTCTTACACCAATGTGTAATTTAATCACATATTTTGTATATGATTATGTTCCCCTAGAGGTGATTTGAGGAAAAGAAGGGAAAATCAAAAGGAGTTGATTTGGAGAAGAATTGCTTTATGTTGTGTTTATGTTTTTTATGTTTTTTTTTTTTGGTCTTTTAGAATTGCGCTGTGACAAAGTTATGGATACGTTCAGTGGGTATGCTTTGTGTCTACCGAATCTCACTCAGCTCAATGCCTGCCACTTTGGAGATCACAGACTTCCTCTTTGTGTCGAAATAAAGGTGACCTAACTGCTGTTTGTCATTTAATACTAATGTGAACATTGTGCAATAGGAAGAAACCTGTCTATCATAAGGTATTAGTTTCATCGGAACTTAGTGAAAGCACAGGGCGTGCCTCTAGGCAACAATGGGAGAGGGGAAATACCGAAAGCAGAAGAGTGATTCAGACCTTCAGTTTGCCAGGAATCTAGTCACATGCTTTTCAGGGTGTCTCACGTGTTTGTTTAAATTTGTTAACTCACCAGGTTGCATAAACTGTCATACGGTCAACCATTTCAAGGACACAATACATTATATATATATATAATGCAATTCAGTACATATGTGTATAATATATATAATATATATATATATATATTATAAAAAATATTTCAACTTCTTTTTTTTTTGTTTTCTCCAGCCAAAATGTGGATTTCTTCCTTTTTCGGTGCACGTCAGCAAGGAATGCAAACGCAGAGTGTGCCGGTTTTGCATGCACCAACATTATAAGGTAAGGACATAATAAATCTGACCACAGTTCAGTAGAACCCCCGTATCCACTTATTCGCTAGCTACGGTTTCAGTTATCTGCGGTTTACCATGGCCCAAAATATTAAGTGAGAAAAAAAAAAAAAGAGAAAAGAGTAGCCTGTCCGCACCGTCGCATAAAATCGGTGACTCCTGTCTTTAAGCACATCTCATTTCTCATGTATGTCTGTCCATGATTCTCCATTCCTTCTTGCATTCCGTCTTTCGTTTCCTACACGGTTTTATCAAAGGGAGGGGCTAGGACGTAATGAAAGGAACGAACAAAAGGAAAAGGTAAAACTGTTGTGTACAAGATATCTTTCATTGCTCCATCGTCCGTTGTGTGTGAAGCAAATACCTCCGAATCCTTTTCATTCAAGAGAACCCACATTCTCATAAGTTATTACAGTATGTTTGGGGGCCAAGCAGAGAGGTGCATAGGCACCCATTAGTCCTGATTCCGCTATCGGCCAAGGGCCTCAAGCCAGAGAACAAAAACAACATTTGCGTTTCTACTACTGGGCTGCCAGTATTGTCATAGGGCCATAGCATGCCACTTTGTGGTGAACGTAAAAGTTGAGATATCAGGCGATAAAGTCTGGATACCAGGCACCTATGGTCTACAACAGAATAAGTTAAGAAAAGGAATATAAGGGGAAACCGAAGTAACGGTTTGCTGTTTCTTGTCTTCGTTTTGTGGAATGTACAGTTAACACTCAAATGAAGCATAGCCCTCATGAGGTAAACAGACTGGTCAGACTCAGACTGTCATGTAGGGTACTGGAGGAGTTTAGCAATCCAGATATCAGGTAGCCTGAAGACGTGGCTCTAATACAAGCCAGCTATAGGCATAGTTCACGTTAGATAGCAAGCTAGCCTCAATTGATTACAGAAGTGAAGTTAACATTAGCTAAATTAGTGTTTAGAGCACACCATAGCTCGGAAAGCATGCTAATCATTTCTTTGCAATAAATCCGCTTCAACAGTCGAGCAGTCATTTGATGTTAATTAATTACCCATACATATTGGGTTCATTTGAGCCAATTTCAGAGTTTTGTATTGAAAATATATTGAATCCATATTAGATCCATAAATCACTACACACACTGTTATAATCACACCATTTCTCAAGTTGGAATTGATAGTACCCTAGTAGTTGTGCCAATCGAAATTTCTCCACTGTTATGCCACTATGTTCGATGTCATTGACAATTCATTGATCGAGAGAAAATAGACATTCAAAACGTTAACGTGAGGTTATTCATTATATGGCTGGGAGACCATTGCCTGGGTTAACATGGCTATAATCCTTCCCTGCAATACATTGTGTGAATCTGAGTGTTCATTAGAGCCAGCTGTGATTTGTATTGTATAAATATATTGATATTTGATCCACCAGTTTTATGGATAATTATAGGCACCGTGTTTGTGGCCTGCCTAGCCCGCCTGCGTCTTGTAACAGCCAGGGCAAGTTAATTTTTTTATTTCTCCCCCCCCCCCCCCCAAAAGTTGTAACAGACTTGGGTTTTAATTGATGGTACCCTGGTAGTTGTGCAACTCGAAATTTCTGTAGCTTGTATGTCCATGACACCTATTACAATCGTGTTGGTTGTTCAGGCTCCCCTACTTGATCAAGCTACCATTGCACATTTTGAATAGCTTTTTTTGGTGCTGAACCTCTCTTACCTGACTGGTAATCCTGCCTTTCTCCTTGACACGCCCTGCTTGGCCCAAGGGTGATTGCCGGTCACAAAGCCCAGAGAAGGTTCGATCAATCCCTGGTAGTGACAATGGGGACACAACTGGTTTAGCCCGATAATGGAAATGCAGCTATTGGGTTTCTACTTTCGATTTTTCGATTTCTCTCGATTCTCTCTAGAACGATTCTGTCTCGATTCAGAAAAGTTCATAATCGATTTTTTAATAAAAATAAATAAATAAAAAAAGTATTTCTTTTTTTCTTTTTTTTTTTTTTTACACATCCATTTTGTGTTGAAATGCAAGCTGCATCGATTATTGCATTGTTCATTGAAAGTCACAATTGTGACAAGGAAAAGCTTTTTCTCTAATAAAAAATAGAGAAGGTAATTCATCTGTTGATTATCAAACACAAAGTAGGAAGTGATTTGAGACTCTGAGTAGCAAACTCAAATGTTTTAAAAATCGGCATGCATCGATAATCGTTTTATCGGTTTTGAATCGATAATCGGTTTAGAATCGATAATCGGTTTAGAATCGATAATCGGTTTAGAATCGAATCGTTGACCACTGAATCGGAATCGAATCGTGAGGTGCCAAGAGATTCCCACCCCTAGTTTCTACCGTTTCTTATTGGGGCCAAGCGGCTGCTTAGGCATCCATTGTGTTTCTACATTTTCTTCTTCTTTTTCTTCTTTCTTTCTTCTGTAGTACGGCAGCCCCTAGAACCATGTGGTAAGAAGTTTTGAAATTTGGCACACTGATTGGGGACAGTCCCCGGATGCTTTCCATTAAGCTTTGTCTGCGCCTTGAGCGCTGTAGCGCCACCAACGGGTCAAAGTTGGAGGTGTGTTTATGCCCAATTTAAAAAAATTAAAAAATAAATAATGAAGTACCGTTGCAATCAAGCCGGGTTCAACGCACTCTGACGTCAATTTTCTGTCAATCATACTGGATTATTCACCATCTTTGGTATTATGAAAATGTTAAAAAAAAATTCACAGGCCACTTTTTGTTCCCTCACTAAAATCGGCACAGATGATCTCCAGACCAATATGGATTTTTGATTGTGAAAAGCATTATTCTGATACAGCCAATCAAAATCAGCGACGAAGCTGCCAAACAGGAAGTAAGGTCCTGAAATCTGGGCAATGCTTTGATATATCAAAGGCAAATCATCTGACCATTCGGAGATGCTGCAATAAGCAGAATGTGTTTTGGCTGATGACTGCTGATGTGATTGATATGTCATGGGAGGTCCCAAGGCTGAGACATGGCAACATGTCATGTCAACCTTATTGATGGATTTTATCGAAAGGATTCAAACATTTTCACAGGCCACAAATTTTGTTCAATTTTTACCCAAGTTATCAGGTGGATTATAGAGTTTCAAAACCGCTTGTCTGCCTGTCCATTATAGCCAATCAAAAACTGTTACAGCCTATCGATCAGGTGTGATCATATCAGCCAATGTTTGGTCAATTCACATGACGGGTCACATCAAGTTTTCTCGGCAACTATACCCTGCTGGGTTTCTTGCCACCCCCTCTAAACCACTGTTATAATTGTTTTATTTTTGTTGTTATTATTGTTTTATTTATTAGTTATTGTTCATGTCTTATTTTTTTTTTTTTTTTTACACAAAATATCATATGTAAGCATGTACACGGAAAAAACGATTCATATGGTGTTGGCAACCATTCACGGTTTCAGCCATTGGCAGTAGGTCTTAGAACGTACTCCCCGTGGATACAGGGGCACTACTGTCCTCAGTGGGCGGGCAGTCCTCCATCCACTAAGGTTTTAGCATGCAGCAATATTTGGGCTGAATGTTCAAACCTGTGTGTGCTGAAGTGCATGGAGTTCGTTCTAACAGAATGGTCATGGAAGGTGAAGTGTACTAGCAGTTAGTGGCATCTGAAATGCACCCCTGCTGGTAGAGTGTTTGAAATGCGTCCCAATACTGGAAGTAGATCCTTGTAATTCATGTTGTGACATTCCTCTGCAGTTAGCCAATGGGAAGTGGAAACGGCAGAGCCGGTACTGCCCCTTGGACCTCTTCTCAGGGTGAGTGCTGTACTGTCAACTGACTGTCAACTCTGGCCATTTGTCTATGGAAAACACACATTTAAGTTTGGTGCTTTGATACAGTTTTAGTTTTTTTAATTGATGGATTTAACACCAACATCTCTCCAACATTTGTATGTCTAGGAACAAACAGAGAATGTATATTGCAGTCAAACACCTTCTTGAAGAACCGCAAAACAACTTTAAAATCTTTAAGGTGAGGATGCCTTGTTGCTTTGAAATGATGGATACCTGTTGTTGAAGGCTTTCATTTCAGTCAATCAATATATATGCATTTCAGGCTCTCGTAATGACATGTAGTGTTTTCACCGTTTCCTAGGACTGAGACCTACACCTTTTTATAGATTTTTAGAATAACTGCACATTGTACAGGAAGTTGGGTCATCCGTTCTCTATAAGTGACATCTGATGTGTGCTATGTAAATATGCTACCTAACCATACAAAAGAAAATATGTGGAAAGGTCAAGATTTCTAATTCACCCCAAAAGTATTCGATGGGACTTGAAGTAGGCCCTCAAGTTCTTGTACACCTTAGAAAAACATTTGGTCACTGTTCATAGGGACATTGGCTTCCCCAAATTGTTGCCACACAGTTGGAAACCTATCGTTGTCTGAAGTCTAATGGTTTGTTCTGTCATTTAAGATTTCCCCTTAATTGGAAGTAAGGGGCCCAGTTCAAGCCATCCAAAAGGGCTCCACATAAATATCCGTCCTGAACCACACGTACAGACCATACTGTTTGACCAGCATATGATGATAGTTTATGTGCTATTGTTGTCTCCTGAGGCAGTTTGGAACTAAGTATTGAGCGTACCCACAGGTGACTGAGTGTTAAAGCGCTAATGCATCAAAACCATTAGTGGTCCAGCTAGGTGAGCTTGTTAGGCACCTTACTCCTAAACATTCCCCCTTTGTACTTACTGTAGAAAGTTGACCAGGGCAAATGAAGCAGAAATGTCACTGACTTTGTTTCTAACAAAAGCAACAAATGGCATCCCAACACCACATGACGTCTCACTAAATACAGTATGACGTCCTTCCACTACAGATGTTTGTGATGGGTGTTAATAATTTGAATGGGTGCAGGTGAAGCAGCTGCTAAATCTATTTAATATGCGAGGTGTCCACAAAATGTTGACCCTGGAACAGGAGCTTTCCCTGACTCTTTCTCCAAATGGGCCCGTGTGTGTGTGCACGTTCCTGCAGGGCGGAGAGCTGATCTTCGGCTGTAAGGATGCTGCGGAGCAGACGCCGGACATGAGCGCGCTGGCTCAGCAGCTGAGGCCCTACTTCACCCACAATGCAGGGCTCTACAAGGGCCACCTGTCAGCCAAGGCCGTGCTGAACGAGTTCATCCAGGTGGTCAGCAGTGCACTGCTCAGCAGCTGGAGCTGCAGTCGCACCGCTGAACCCAAGAAGGTGCATCCTGCTGACGCGCGGGGCTACTGCGAGGCCAGCCCTCTTCACCGGGACCTGCTCCGCAATGGTCAGCCATGTTCACCAGTCAGATCTTTTGGAATGCAGCTACTGCTAGTTACCGCTTACATTCCAATTCTATGTGAATAGAAACATGGCTGTGGTTCTACTCTGAGTGTTTTGCCTTTGATCATTGCAGTTCAATTTTCCACATGAATTAAAAAACAAACTTCACCTATATTTGCCAGGTAACAACAGCCTGTCAAAAGACTCAGTCCTCAGCAGAATACTTCAAGTTCAGATGCTGGATAACCTGGACATCGAAGGCATTTATCCTCTTTACAAGCGCGTGGAGCAGTATCTGGAGGAGTTTCCCAAAGAAAGGTTTGTAACTGTACGTTACCAGCTGGTCAGATAGAAGAAAAAAATCTTGAATCTTGCTAATGTGCCAGTCACTTCCGTGCCCATGTAAGTCAAATGGCGCATGGCCACAAGATGCTTGTCTGAAGCAGTGCAATGTGTGTGTTCCTTGCTGTGTGAGAGAATGCACTTGTGAAACTTGTAGCCAACTGGTATTTGTTTCCTATATTAATGAGCATTATGGGTATAGGCTAGCCTGGATACCAGACCAACTTAGCCCCGCCCACAACATTTGAGGTCGGGAAGTTTAATTTTGAAAATTAATGCGCTGTCGAGGTCCTCTAAAACAGACTCAAATCTACAGATTTCAGCTCTCCAGCGGCAGCCATGTTTGTTGAAAACGAATTCAACCCAAGCGCTCTTTGGTGACGTGTTGATTACATTACTGTTGATCATCTGTCCATCATCGTATAAAGCCCGCCCTGACAATTTGATTCGTCTGAACAGTTTCTGGTCAGGCATAATTTCTCCCCAACGTGATCAAGGCATTTGTCGATCGAAAAGATGTTTTTACCGTCCTTCCTACGGGATCCGGTAAAAGTTTAATTTATCAGCTGGCCCCGATGGTCTACGTTATGGTTATACTATACTACTACTAGAATTATGAGTATGACAACGTCAGGCTAGGTATAGGCCTGTCGAGAGAAAAGAATGAGCTCATTTTCTGTGTGATTGGGGCACTTTCGCTCCATCCTTTGTATGCTTTCAATCACAATGTTCATAAACAAACAAGCAAAAAAAAAAACAGGTTAATGTTGTAGTTAAATGAAATGACCACATGGTGGCAGTAGTGTCTGTTAAGACTGAATGCTCTTTGCCCTTTATCCTGGGTAGAACTGTAATCTGTGCAGTACTTCATTCAAAGAACTCTGGTTGTTTTCTCATTCCAGGAGTAGACTGCAGATTGATGGGCCGTATAATGACAGTTATCTGGAGAAGGTGAAGAATTGTCCTGCAGAAGACGATGGATCGATAGAGTACGCCATAGGAAAGGTAAGATCGTCCTCTGCTTTTTCTTTCATAGCAATCAATCTATCTGGGAGACACCCGTATTTGGGGTGTGGCATATTGAACTTCAATAATCCATCTAACAGATATGACCACACTATAACTACCATATTCCATCTGATTCAAGATTTGTATGGTTCTGCTTATTAACTACTGCTGCAAATGATGTTTTATTCAAAAATTTCCCTCGGGATTAATAAAGTATCCATCTATCTATCTATCTATCTACTCTGTAGGTTCATCAGTACAGAGTTGCTATGACAGCCAAAGACTGCTCCGTCATGATCACACTGGCCCCCTGTGGAGAGGATCAAGTGTAAGCACACTGCCATGTTTGTATTGTGTAGTAGTCAAAAGGTCCAGTGGTGGTATAGCCCATGCTATCCTGCTATGAAGAAGAATAATCTGTGTGTTTCTTTCCTCTGTACAGACTTGAATTGATTATTCTTCATTGAAGGATAGCATGGGCTTAATAATATAAATAAATAAATAAAATATAATAAATAAACATAATAATAATCTGTGTGTGTTCCCTCTGTACAGACTTGAGTCCACCCTGGAGATCCAGCCTGCCAAGCCTCGCCTCACGTACTCCGTGTCCATCCTGGACCTGGACCCCAAGCCCTATGACGCCATCCCCTACCAGCACAAGCTGGACTCTAAGATAGTCAACTACTATCTGCGGAGCACACACTCCAAACAGGACCGGAGCGCCTCACCCAGCCTCCTCATGGAGCGGGAGGAGCGCACGCTGGTGTTCCATCCCGTATGAGCCCCACCCCTCTCATCCAACCACAGCCCTCACGGAGCGGGAGGACCCCACCCCTCTCATCCAACCACAGCCCTCACGGAGCGGGAGGACCCCATCCCTCTCATCCAACCACAGCCCTCACGGAGCGAGAGGACCCCATCCCTCTCATCCAACCACAGCTCCGCTCCACATTGTGCTGCTTTTGGAATTGAGCAATGACAAATGCAAAATGATTGAACATAGGAACTTTTTTCTGTTTTGTCTGTCTTTGTGTGTTGAGGTGGATTTGTAGTTGTTTAGTTTTCTCATCTTGAGACGTATCCCATACTTTATGAGCTGAATGTCGGAGACGTGACGTGACGCTGTTTGCCTCCAGTGCGGTGGAATGATTCTGGTGTTTCTTGTGCACATGTTGTGTGCGTGCGGGTTCCTTTTCTCTGCCTTGGGGGGCTGGCCTCCTTAAGCACATAGCCTTGTGTGAATGACACTGAGGGAGTCCACGGGTTGAATGGTTTGAAATATATTATTTGGGTACTTGTCCTTTTGTGTTCACAGCTCTCTGTGGGTGGGAAACATGTGCCAAAAGTGGGAGTGTCAGCAATTCTAGCTGAGTGAAATGGCTTCAAGTTGGTTCTTGTAGTTGTTGCTGGTAGTACTTGTATCTTGGGAGGGGTGACGGTGACGGTGAGGCACCGGTGCTGGTAGTCAAACATGTTGAGGGCTGCACTAGAGTGAGTCACCGGTGCTGGTAGTCAAACATGCTGAGGGCTGCACTAGAGTGAGTCACCGGTGCTGGTAGTCAAACATGTTGAGGGCTGCACTAGAGTGAGTCACCGGTGCTGGTAGTCAAACATGTTGAGGGCTGCACTAGAGTGAGTCGCCGGTGCTGGTAGTCAAACATGTTGAGGGCTGCACTAGAGTGAGGCGCCGGTGCTGGTAGTCAAACATGTTGAGGGCTGCACTAGAGTGAAGTGCCGGTGCTGGTAGTCAAACATGTTGAGGGCTGCACTAGAGTGAGGCGCCGGTGCTGGTGCTGGTAGTCAAACATGTTGAGGGCTGCACTAGAGTGAAGTGCCGGTGCTGGTAGTCAAACATGTTGAGGGCTGCACTAGAGTGAGGCGCCGGTGTGCTGCTGTGCTTTGCCATTTCCTCTTCTAAGTGACGCTGTTTGGTGATGACCAACAGCAGCCTGTTCTGTTACAACAACCACAATTTTTCTGTGGTGGTGTGTCTAGGGGTTTTATAGACTGCAAAGTGCTATAAATATCTTGCTTTTAGAGAAAGTTAAATTTGGTTACTTACCTTTAACATACATGTGCATACACCTTGAGTTGCTCCGAGGACGGCTCTTGTAAAATGGTTGTCAGAGTGTTTTTACATTGATCATTTCATTAAACAATTTGTGGGCACGTGCAGGTCAACATATGAACCTTGCCTATATAACATTTTAGGTCCTCAGCGGGCAGACCCTTTGAATCAAGGAGAGTTCAACAGTCCTATTCTCTTACATGGTTAAGGCTTGGTTTTGCCTATTATAGTCAGATCTGAGACACAAATTAACATTACTCATGAGTTTCTGGATTCTTTGTAGTTTCAGACTTGAAGATGCATGATTATGGAGTCAGTCAGTCACTTTTGTTATTGTATACATGGCCAGCTTCTGGAAAGGGTACAATTTAAAAAAAAAAAAAAAAAAAAAACCTATTTGGAATTGATTTTAGGATTTGTATTTTTTGTTTTATTGGGGATTATGAGGAGCTAATCCATGATCGTTTGTCCCTGGCCATCATGTCTGTCTAGTGCATCACTAGTGTTTCAGTCCACTTAGGTTCCAAATAATGACAACTACAACAACAAGAGACCTGAAAAGGCTGCTTCAGTCCTTAAAGTGCACCGAGCAGAGCTGCATGGGATTGCTAACCCAGAACACATTGAGTACCTTTGAGTCAGAAATGTAAGAGCTTTCTCTATTCCTCAGGACGAAGTCTCTTTCTGTTTCCCCTAAGTATGTAAAAGAGAAGAAGGTCTCCAGACCCAACGTGCTAGTGTGTCAGTCATGTCTAGTGCTTTACAGCCAGCACATCTTCTTTACTGACATGACTGTAAAATAATATCTGAATGCACACTCCATTGGTGATGAAAGTGTAACCCAAGAAATTCCCATTAAAAACTGCATTAGCTATGATGTCCTTCAGCACAAAAGAGCTAGCTGAGACGGTCTTGCACCAAAGAGTTCATGAAAGTAAGGAGTTTAGTCTGAACTAAGTGTCTTACCTTAATAAAGGTTTCCCAACACTGAATTTAAGATAAATAATAAAACGATATTTCCCAGATTGTGCAGATTTTATTAGTATTCTCAAACACAAGCAACTATGAAAGATTATTTCACTGTAAAATATAATTGACTTTAAGCCTCTTTAAAGAAAATCACACCCACTGTGATGCATACAGTAAAGGAAAGGATTTAGGTTTAACTATTTCAGAATGCACAGTGAATTTTGCTGTCTAGAATTTTGTATTTAAATTATTTATTTTTCTAGGTCTTTACTAATGAATATATATTTACATACAGTATGTGCATATGAGTAATTGTAAGAGAATGTACAGATGGCATTAAAACATTTGCTAATGGTTGATTGTACTGAGTTGTTCATATTGAATAAAATGATGATGAATGGGCTTGGTGCTATCACTGTAGTTCTCAGTCTGTCACACACACACACGGTCTTAATAACACTCTCAATAGATGCTCCAGCTCCTAGAGTGTCACACACACACTGTCTTAATAACACTTTCAATAGATGTTTCAGCTCCTAAAGTGTCACACACACACTGTCTTAATAACACTCTCAATAGATGCTTCAGGTCCTAGAATGCGTAGAAGGTTCAGGAAGTAGTCCGGAGCATTTTCCACAATGTTCTTGGAGTCCATCCTCATAGCTGTCAAATGAAAGAAGATTCCTATTAAGAGGGATATGCATTTAAAAAATAAATAAATAAATCATGTGATGCTGCGAGTCCTACCTTCCTCGGGCATTTTCATCAGAAGGTCGAGTTTGGGTCTTACATCGCCTTCCAGTGTCACTTCAATGTCCCAGAAAATACACATCGTGCAGCTGGGTATAAAACACAAACATCAATCAACTCAACCGGATCATTGTGTGACTATTTACCTGCAGTGGTGAGGTACACTACATCAATACATGTTAAATTCAGTCTCACTCATTGATGAAGGATTTCATTAAGACTACAATTATATTGTACCATAATCAGGACTGTGCAGGAACAAGACATTTTCTGTTAAATACTCAGCAAAAACCAAGGGAAGCGAGGAGCAGTACTCTACTAGTGAGGTAAACAGCATACCCTTGGAGTTTTGGACTTTGGATCAGCATGAGTTCAGATTGGCACCCCTCAGGAAGACTGACCATATCTGGGTACTTTTCCTGAAAAACAGAACCAGGGACACGTAGGAATTACTGCTCAATTTTCAAAAAGGCTTTTTAAAATGCCAGCTGAGGTTTCCATAGCTCTCAAGACCCACACTCCATTCCGTTGACAGATTCCCCCACATCATGTCTTGAAAATATTAGTCAAGGCCTACTGTTACCAAAATGATGTGACTAGTTTGAATGGAGTTTCTCATTTTAATGATATGCAATGATCATAATCCATAGCATTCCATTTTTAAAAGGAGACATTTCACCCATTTTCTTAAGTTCAGATGGATTTTTCTTCCCAGTAATGGGAGCTCTCCCTCTGTGGCTGATGCAGAGACAGTGGAGACTGGGGACACTGCAGTCAGAGCACTGCTTTAAGCGGCATATCTGGAAAGAATGAGTCAATCTGCGGCTTTTCATGAGAAACACACTCGTACACCAAGAGGTCCAAACTCCCTCTACACGGCAGACAACTTCTGAAAAGAATCCTCATCCCCCCAGTCTGTGGTCTTGCACAGAGACATTCTAATCAGTACTGTGGACTCAATTTATGAGAGGCATTTGTTGAACCGTAATCATGGTTTCCATCCATCACAATGGAGGGCGGTAGATGTGGAAGGCAGATTTTCTGCTGACTGGAAAAGCAGATACCTCTTTTCATTGTGAGGGCTAATGATTAGACATAAACACACCCAACTATACATATTCGTCAGTTGAATACAAAATGGCAGTTGTGAAAGCTGGAAGTTATCAAAGAGGAATCTCCTGTACACATTTCTGTGGGCAAAAAAAAACTGAAATGCAAAATGCTGGACAAGGGTAAACTGGTTCCAACAAATCAGCAAGAAAATGTTCACCGACTGTCTCAAACTAAGATTAAAACTACTATCTTGATGACATATTCCTTGATAAAAGACAACACATAATTGAACTGAAAAAAAAAAAGCTCCAAACATTCATGACGACACTAATGTTATGCTGTAACATAATAAACACACTTTTCCCAACATCTATTCTTGTCATTAAACAGCAGGCTACATGGAGAACAGAAACTCCTTGACTAACAAGGAAAGTTCATGGACCAAGTTTGTTCCAACAAAAGTCACAGCTATTTAAGATGCCTCATAATTGGAATGTCATGTAATCTCAAAAACGATGTCTGTTTTAGATTTTGTATACAAGAGTATTTAAAAGTAATTCAAGCCAACACCATTAATTGTACAAATTGATTGACACAATATGTATGCTAATACATGGACACAATAAACACAGTAATGAAATGTGGCAGAGATGGTACAGACAGACACAATTAACATCTCCTCCTAGACTGTACACACCACACATGCTAGTGGTTACTGCAACAGCAATTATGGCTGCTATGGATAACTATGATCCCAAGTCTGAAATCAAGACAGCGTTTCCCCCAACTCTTCTTGTTTCCCTTCCACAAAGGCTCTAGTTGAGACTTCAGTGCCCTACCTGGCCATTAGGCCCACTACACTCCCAGTGTCTAGTCCAGGAGACATGTTATGCCAACAGCATACTTTCCTCAACACAGTTATTAAGGTGTCAGACAATGTAGTCAGAGTTTTCTGAGCTTGTTCATAAGATGAGACTGCTTTTCCAAACCAGATGCCCTTTGAGTGTGCCAACAGGTGTGGGCTGGCAGGACAGCCTGAACAGAGACGCTGAACACTGTGCTGCTTACACAAAGACATCTGCTGTGAGAGACCTTCCAGAGCCAGGTCCATTCAGTGGACATGTGTCCACTCAGACTAGACCCTTTTGCACAGTGTTTTAGGTTCTATTCGAATTATTTAGTTGTGTCAATCAGTTGGACACAAAATACAGATATTCTAAGACAGCATTACTTCCACAACAACCAAGAACAGAATATTATGAAAAACTCTTCACATTATATGAACAAGCTCTGGCAAGATTCAGGCCACCCTAACTTTACATATTTCCGCAAAGAAAGGTGGAAAAACAGCTTAAGTTTATAACCAGAACCTAACCGAACCAACATAACCTCAACGGAAAAAGGAACTTAAACAGAGCCATATTTTTCAACCTAAGCATTAAACACAGCGTGGCTTTGCTCTAGGCAGCCTTAATGATGGCTATGAGATCATTTCTGACTTTGTCTTACAGTGGAATCAGAATTTCCTCTGGAGACTAGCAGTGGATTGGAAAAACATCACAGGCATGCCACCCATCCTCGTCAGAATGGTTTTTCACCAACACACACTTCCTCCGGCCTCTTTCAATCCAAGCATCACTTCTGGTCAAGAAAATAAACGAGGAGTACAGGACAAATTGTTTCACAAACAGCATGAAATTAGCGAAGGATTGTAGCTTAATGTTGATTGGTTTCTGGTGTTACCATACCACAGAAAGTAGGGCAAAACATATCAAATCACAGTCAAATACTGCAGTGGAATAATCCATTGACCCATTCCCAATTGGGCATACCATTCTAAAACTCCACTGTCACCAAGCATCTACTCTACCCATCAGTAAAGTGACTGTACTCAGTGTTTCACTCTTAATACACATGGGTCAATCTCCTCATCATTCTCTTCAGGACTCAAGGAGAGAGATAATGCTAACAGCATTTTAGAATCAGATGGCAATGATAGAACAACTCCTTCCCTTGTGACTTCACAAGAAGGGGGTGGGGTGGGGTGGGGTGGGGTGGGGTGGCATGTGATGGGTGGGGTGGGGTGGGGTGTGTGGGAGGAGTAGACGCAGCTGTGCATACCTGAGGGCTGAATCACATGGTTCCACCCCTCACCTGATCAGAGCTACAAGTGACGGCGTCCTCTGTTTAAACATACAGTCACACTTCAAAACAGCAACATATTTAGTAAAAGAATTAGTCATAGTTTTTTTTTTCTTAAAACGTTTTTTATCAGACTGGTAAATCAGTTATGGCCTTGCACGTTTTTTTAATCTCTATTTTTTTCTATTTTACATTTAGTCATTTAGCAGACGCTTTTATCCAAAGCGACTTACAAGGATGTATACACATTGTACATTTACACTGATGGCACACTGCACATCAGGAGCAATTAGGGGTTCAGTGTCTTGCTCAAGGACGCTTCGACAGGGAATCGAACTAGCAACCTTCTGATTACTAAACGACTTCTCTACCTCCTGTACCACATTGCCATCTATTTGATATATTATGACATATTTGATTCCTATCACCACATAATCACAGCCATATTGTAGTTCCTTATAGTAGTGTTAAAGGAACTGAGTTGCTTTAAGGTTCATATGGGCCATTTCAACAAGAAGCACCGTTTTCATTTTCAAGTCAAATTCTTGAGTGAAATATATGTTTTTCATACTCCCTGCAGGTGAGATAGTAAAACACAACCAACACACCTCATGGCAAGTCTGGACATAAATGCCTAACCATGATGCTGTCACAGGATAGCACTACTGATAACCTCTACTGGAGGACTCCTTCCCTTCACTACACACGAGTTATGAAAACATCCCCACATGCTGACCTTTCCATTTCTGAAAAGGATCCTGAAGACACATTCCACATGACTGATATCTCCCAGAGCATTGAGATCAGAAACCTTCGGAATGTTCTCTCACCTTTGCAGGTCTGAAAATTGAAGTTAATCAATTCAGTGTTTTTCACCGCTCCGCCCAGTATGTCTTTTGAGTCTTAGAGGTGATGTATGTAATGATTTTAGTTTAAACTGAAAACATGTACAGAATGTGAAGAAATAACAGCTTTAAAGTAATTTCCAAAAACAAACAAAAACAGCTACTATCGACACAGCCTCTTTCATAATACCACTTTGTACCTCAAGAAAGAGGCTGAAACAGCAGGTAAGATTGGCAATCCTATAGTTAGTTGGAAGCTCATTGGTTAATATTAATGGTTAGTCTATCCGCTATCTCAAAAGCTTGAGCGTTTAAATGAAGACCTACAGGGGTCTATCTGACTCAATGAAGTTAACATAAATATCAATAGATGTTGATGGAGAGGAGACACTATGGTGGCCTGTATGTGTTTGACGAGGGCCAAAACATCAGCCAGATGACTGGGTCAGAGCATCTCTAAAACGTCAAAGCTTATTGAGTGTTCCCGGTCACCACTGGTGAGTACCTACCAACCAGACGGGACAAACTACAAACTGGCAAACGGTTTAGGGAGCCCAAGGCTAAACAAGGACAGATAGACTGACAGAAGGACAGTGACCGGGTGCCAAAAAGAGCCCGGGTGACATAATATTGGCTTTCGAACGACTCTTGAGTGACAGTTGCTATACCAATGCTAGCATTACGTAATCCGGACACTTTTTGGCTATCAGTCAGTCTCAAGAGTCGTTCGAAAGCCATCAGCTGCTTTTTAGTCTCTTAATATTGTGCCTAAACTATGAAGTATTCCGTTTTAGCTACACCTGCCGGTAATAATAATATTAATAATTCATTTTATTTGTAACGCACTCTTCATTCAGAAGAATCTCCGAGTGGCGATATCCTGTAAGTAAGCAAATTTCAACAGGTCTAGCCGCTAGCATCTCGTTAGCGATTAGCAATTCCTCCCGTTGTGCTCTATATATAAAGGTGGTGCAAACAATTCCCTGTCTTGTGAAAATGTAATTGTGGGTGCCGTCAGATATGTCTATTAATCACAGCACATTAAGGACCTTCTTAAAGCAGCCACCGGAGGGATTGCTAATCGCTAACGAGATGCTAGCGGCGAAACCTGTTGAAATGTGCTTACTTTGACACTATAACAAACTAGTGAGTCAACAACTTTCCTAACACAGTCAAACATCAAGCACATGGTTGTTTTGCTTGGTTTATTGCAGGTAAAATACAGGCAAGCTGGTCTCAGTATAATGCGAGATGCTCCGGGGTAAATCGCGTTATTGAGGTATTTAATGCAGCGCCAGTCTGTGACTTCCAAAAAGAGCCCGGGTGACGTAATGCTAGTGTTGGTATAGCAACTGTCACTCAAGAGTCGTTCGAAAGCCAATATTACGTCACCCGGGCTCTTTTTGGCGCCCGGTCACTTTTTGCCATGACAGCACCATTAGCGGAATATTTGAATGCTGGTTAGTTATGGAGGAATATGTCACAACACACCAAGCGTCTCACCCTACTGGCTATGGGCTGGCGGAAGGGCCTGATGTGGGCATGCAAACACAGAGTGATGGAGGAGGGCTGGGTGGTTGGATGAGTTCTGCTTTCTTTTCCATGATTTGGACAGCTGGATATGGGTGCACTGTTTACCTGAGGAAGTGATGTCACCAGGATGCACTGTGAAGACACGCCAGTGGAGGGCGTGAGACAGTGAGTCATTTTATGGATTGAACATGGTTCAACAAGCCATCTACTGTTTCAAATCATCATAAAAACTTGTCATTTTATGGATTAAACATGGTTCAACAAGCCATCCACTGTTTCAAATCATCATGAAACTTGCAAGGCCGATGCAGACGTTTAGTCCACTGTTTGGGACCTCTCTACGTCGTCATGATATTCACAGACTTCCAGTCTATTAACTCTCCCCGTCCCCACTCACAGCACCTTGCCCGCCTCTCAGTGGGTGGAGTTTGGCTCAGAGCTGGGGGTGAATTTACACTTTAAATATATTGACAAATGAAACAAAAGAAACCAAACATAAACGACAGAGCTGAAAAGGAAGGTCCTTGAAGATGCAGTCTGTGATTCTGGCAAAAGGTTGTTGATATTTGAGCTCAACCGTCAAATCAAATGACACCCCTGCCTTCTGTGCTCCTGAATCAACAAGTTGATTGTCTGGGATTGCTCAGGGCTTGGTCCGAGCCACAATGTTCCTTTCCCATTCACAGAGGCAGCACTTGGACGAGCATCAGAATTGTTTTGAGCGCACACAATGGAAGGACAGCTATAGGACTGTGAGGAGCAGTTTTCTGAATTGGACAAAAAGTTTATGGGATAATGACAGACTGTCAATTCATTACAACGGAAAAGAGTCTATAAAATAATCATCTGATTTATCTCATTTCGTAACATAGAGGATTTGGTTTGAATTCAGCACTAGTTGATAGATCTGATATACTCTATGTACCTTTCATTGTACTGATTGTTAAAATCAGGATTCCCACCCATTTTCAAAAATGGCATACTTTACAGCACAGATTGGGCCTAATTATTGTATGAAAAATGTCCTTCTCCATTACTTTACTATGAGACTAGTCTGACTATGTCAATTCAAGTAGAAACTGTATCATGCTGAAGAAATGAGCACAACAAAACAGTCTCCATCCAAGAGAACATGATACATTTCATTACACCTACATAGACCAAAATCAAATTTCATGACTTTTCCAGAAACTCCATGAATTTTCCAGACTTTCCATGATCGTTGGAAACATCAACGATCATTGTTGAGGAAATGACATGGACTAATTCCTTTTCCAGGAATATACCTATTTCACGGACATCAATTAGTGTTTTGGGTACATAGCATTCAAGTTCCTTCAAAGGCTTGTGGTTATGAGCCTGGGATATATTAAAATACCTCATTTATTTCAGAAAAGCAATAAGATGTGCTTCACAAAGTGCACATAATCATTTCACTGAATATGACAAATACTCTGTGTCAAGACAACCATAAATACTACAGAACAAGCCCAGAATGCAGAAAAACTATAACATGCACACTACAACATTTTATTGTGTCATTCCTTTGAGGAAGGCCCACTAAATTCTGTTAAAAACAAATCCACAACAGCACCATACTTCCAAGCCCTCACTCTCTCTCTCTCTCTCTCTCTCTCTCCAGCACACAAACACACAAAATGACCTCTCTCTCCCTTCCTTTCCCCTCCTCAGCTGACGGCGTGCTTTAAGCCCAAACGTATCCTCCCTCCCCTGAAATGAGAGAGAAGGGGCCGGACAAAAGTTTTACTGGGCAATACTGCTTACCAATGTGGTTTCAAAACTCTGATACCATGGCATTTCCAGAGAGCTCCAAGTCAGCTTGCACAAGCCCTAGGGTCTCCCCTTAGTGTCTGTGCAATCATTACTTGCATTCAACCATAGGTCCTCTTTTACCTGCACCAGTAATGACAAGCCAGGTGCCACCTCTTTAATTGACTTGAGTGCCCAGTGTGTCCCAAACCCAGTCATTATGTCTCAGAACATCACCAACCTCCCCCCCAAAACTCCAAGCACCTACAACTCTGTCAGCAGTGGCTCCATCTTGTAACTGACCCCCTCTCTTTCTCCGATCGAGTGGCTTTGGAAACATGACTTCAAAAACGCTCCCTACGCAGGTCGTGGCTTCCCAGAAGTGAGCGAGCACAGTCCTGTCTGTTTTAAACATTTATCAGCTCAGCAACTGAGCAGGCGCTTTCTGTCTGCAAGCGGTATTGGCAAATCTCCCCACAAGGCTTGGGAAAGAACGGAAATATTTGGCCTCAAGGGGGAAAAAAAACCCACTCTGTCTGCAGACCACTGGTAACGTACTTGCTCCGTGATTGTCTTTCTTGTGCTTTCACTCTATAAGTTTGGATGGTGGGGTTTGTACAGGGTTGGGGGTTCACCATAGGGTCCTTCTTGGAGTGCATATTCTGACACGTCCACTGCATGCAGCTTTGCACATGAGACAGTGGTCAGTAACAAGCATGTCAGCACTGCCAGTTGTGAACTTGATTTTTACTGCTCAAGAGGTAGAGAGTTTAAAAGTAAGGATTTTGAGGATATCTGTTTTGGGAAGTCTGTTCTAGGCAGCTACTCCCTTGAAGATCCTGCAAGGATTGTTTACTTGTTTTATAGGATGAGAAAACCTTTTCTGAAGCTTGGAATCTAGTTTTCATTACTGCCAGCTAAAAATGAAAGTTCCAAACAACTCATATCGTTCAACAGGGATATGTTCGTTCTTGTCATTTTCTTTGCTTTCTTTCCCCTGGTGTCAGATTCTCTCCAGCCAAGCCTTGACATCCAGAGACTGCTTTACTAAAGGCTTTTCCTACCCACTTCCTTCATTGCTCTTTTCTTCGCTGCTTTTTTGTTGTTTTGTCACGGTTCCAAATCTGAGTTAATACTGACGGCATGATGTCTTTCTTGCCTTGAGCCTGAGGGGGAGGTCGTCCCCTAACATGTCTGCCCTTCCTGCAAAGCACAGCCTGTCAGAGTATACATCAAGAAGTATACATCAAGAAGTATACGTCAAATACTTCACTGAGATTTTAAGATAAATCTCACGTTAACTGCTGCACCAATGTTTAGTCTTTTTCGAACTCTAAACTGTATAAGTTTCTTGTTGTCTATGCTCTACTTCATAATGTGCTTGCTTGGCAACAAACAGTGTTGTGGAAAAGAATGTAAACAATGGCTAGTTTGACCATGTTATAATGTTTGTCAGAGTTCCCGCCAGTACCGGTAATGTAATGAACATGATTATGGACCTGTGTGTGTGACCCTCAAGTTAGTTTTCAGTAACAAAGCCTTTAGCTAAATAACTGTAATATCTGGAGCTACTGATGGGCTTGCACCACTTGCTGGGAGTCTCACTCATATTTGTCAGTCATTTAAAGACCTATGACAACTTTGAAAGAGAACTAGTTTTACTAAAATGGCTTGATATTTTGACATGACATTTCAATTTGCAAGGCATCCAGTAACAGAAGCAAACCACTACCAAACCTCACTGAAAGTTCTCCATGCTTGACTTTGTTTTTTTTATATAAGATAGTGAGTTATAAAAGAATACTGACATTGTGCTTTAATCTGTGTGGTAATTAGTAACAATCTATCGTCCAAACAAAACCTTGACACAATGTTCCAAGTTATTGTTGTCATGTAAACAAGCATGGGGCAAACAACATGTCTGAAGATGGAGCCTAAACCTTGTTCATATTACAACTACATGGTTTTCACAAAAAAGTATATTACCCAAACAGATTTTAAGAAGACTGTTAAGACGGTTCACATCCTACCAATGAAGGATATATTGGCTGACTTGTTGAACCATTTTATTGACTAAAAGTACCAAAAACTGTTGTGGACTGTTGCAAAATGTCCCATCTTGTAAACACAGCTAAGCAGAGTCTGTGAGTCTGGTACTGATAATCAGTGAATATACTGTGTGGCGGTAGGGAGCCTTACTAGTTATTGTTTGAGACTTATCATTACGGGAGTGTGAGAAGCAACCCTGTATTAAAGCCAGGTATATCAAAGGGTCTGATGGAATGGGACCTCTTCTCTTTGTTCTGCCAGATCCTTGCCATGAGACTAAGGGTTGTATTCGCGCTCTGGTTCATGGTGTGTCTGAGCCTCGCTGTGACTCAGGAGCAGCAGGTGTCACTTGCCCGGGGAAAGGGGAGAAGGGCCGGGCAGAGAAGGGGCAAGAAGGCCAACTCCAGTCAGCCGGCCCATCCGGGAGGTCTGCCAGTTCTCAATGGGGATGCGGGGACAGCAATTTTCCTTGAGTCATACAAAAGCGTCAATGAACAGGAATCCAACTACAACATCATTCCAGGTTTGTTTCTCAAAAAGAGTTGTATAAGTATTGTGTGGTGGAAGTAAATGTTAGTCAAAAGGCTATTATCTTTTTATTGATTAAACAACAAAGGAGTAAGATAAATACGTTTCCACAATGTAATGATTGAAGGAAACAATGAAATGGTTTGCCATAATGCTGTGCTCTTCATTGTCTAAAGTGAAGCAGTGTCGGTTTAGAGTGCATTTTATGGGAAGAAATAATGTTTTTTGTGTAAAAAATAATTTCTTAGATGTCAGCCATATTAAGCAAACCACATCTAGTTGGGCAAAGTACATTTAGACAACTCATAAATTGTTCATTGTCTGAGAATGTATTTGCCCAGCAGAAACAATTAGGAGGGTGTTATGGAATTTTAATGTAAGCCAAACTTTGAAACCTCCACTGTCTTAGAAGGGAGCGTCTTTCAGTGTGGCAGCGTGCAAAAGTGCTGGTGGAGTTCTAGTTGAAGCCAAGCCTATAATCTAGGTGACCATTTACACGACCAAACTAGCCCTAGTCTTGTATGCCTGGGTGAACCACAGCTTCACAAACTGACCACAGTGTACAAAAAAGATGTATGGTGCACTTTACCACACCACCCAGACATAGACGTGGACAAAATTGTTGGTACCCTTACGTTAAAGAAAGGAAAACCCACAATAGTCAATGAAATAACTTGAAACTGAAAAAAGTAATAATAAATTAAAATGTACTGAAAAGTAACTAATGAAAATCAGACATTGCTTTGAATTGTGGTTCAACAGAATAATTAAAAAAAAAATAAAAATAATGAAACTGGCCTGGACAAAAATGATGGTACCCCTAGAAAAGATTGAAAATAATTTGACCATAGGGACATGTTAAACTAAGGTGTGTCCTCTAATTAGCATTACAGGTGTCTTCAACCCTGTAATCATTCAGTCTGCCAATTTAAAGGGTGAAAAGTAGTCACTGTGCTGTTTGGTATCATGGTGTGTACCATGCTGAACATGGACCACAGTAGGCTAAAGAGAGAGTTGTCTCAGGAGATTAGAAAGAAAATTATAGACAAGCATGTTAAAGGTAAAGGCTATAAGACCATCTCCAAGCAGCTTGATATTCCTGTGACTACAGTTGCACATATTATTCAGAAGTTTAAGGTCCAGGGGACTATAGCCAACCTCCCTGGACGTGGCCGCAAGGTCATGGGTCCTCCAACAGCATAATGACCCAAAACACACAGCTAAAACCCCCAAGAATGGCTAAGAGCAAAACATTGGACTATTCTGAAGTGGCCTTCTATGAGCCCTGATCTAAATCCTATTGAACATCTGTGGAAGGAGCTGAAACATGCAGTCTGGAGAAGGCAACCTTCAAACCCAAGAGAGCTGGAGCAGTTTGCTCACAAGGAGTAGGCCAAAATACCTGTTGACAGGTGCAGAAGTCTCATTGAGACTTACAGAAATCGATTGATTGCCGTGATTGCCTCAAAAGGTTGTGCAACAAAATATTAAGTTAAGGGTACCATCAATTTTGTCCAGGCCAGTTTCATTTTTTTTTTTTTATTATTATTATTCTGTTGAACCACAATTCAAAAGCAATGTCTGATTATCATTAGTTATTTTCTGAATATTTTAATATATTATTACTTTTGTCAGTTTCAAGTTATTTCAGTGACCATTGTGGGTTTTTCTTTCTTTAACAGAAGGGTACCAACAATTTTGTCCACGTCTGTAGACTACAATCCCAAACAAACATGCCAACTACATGAAGGTCATGGGCTATTCAAGGAGTGGGGGAAAAGAGTTTATTTGTCACATATACTTATTTTGAATCAAGAAGTGTGACGACCCACTTCACATGCTTTTAAGAATTGTCATGGCGTAAATACCTCAGTTAGTATGTGCTACTGCACATATATCAACTGCTTGGGCTTGCTGCATTTATAAAGCACTGATATTGCCATCGTAAGTCACAAAAGTACTCAAAATGCAGGAAATCCTCAAACTGTGTAAGCCGCTTCTTAGGATTTTTCCATAGCATCAGGTTCAAAGGGGGCGAAATGAATGTCTATACTTTTCAGGGTGGTTATTTTGATGAACCTTACCAAAACCTCAGTCACCCATTCTTAACGGTGCTGGCATGAGCATGTCATAGTGGTCGTATTGTTCTCTGGGAGCACAAACAGAAAGATGTCTGGGAGGGAGTCACAAGTACTCGACTCTCTTTGCCCACTCAACAGGCAGGACTGCTTGTAGGAGCCATTTGGGTTCATGTTTTAATCTTGTTGGGACACTAGATGGCGCTCCATTTTAATTGGGCTCAAACCATATAGGTGTGAAAGTTCATGCAGGTATCAGGTGTTGCTTGACTGAGGGAGAGCACACACACCTTTTTGACCGCTTCATTTGTATTTGCAAAGGTCTGTTACATGTATATAAGATGCAAGTTGGGATGTATGGACATGCTTATGGATTGGATCTTACTGTGAGAAATAAAGTTTGCATAACCAAGAAAGAGAACGCAAAATTGGAACTTATTTTACATCTAACAAGCGCGTCAATTAAGTGCTCGGTCAGCAATCCCTCTGGGCCTAAAGTATAGACTTAGCCCATACACTGCTACTTCCATGAAAGGAACTGTACAGAGGTACTTTACCCCAACCCTGAGAAAGACTACAGCCCAAATCTACACACACTTAACAGAAAAGACTACAGTCCAAACCACACACACGTAACAGAAAAGACTACAGTCCAAACCACACACACGTAACAGAAAAGACTACAGTCCAAATCTACACACACTTAACAGAAAAGACTAGTCCAAATCTACACACACTTAACAGAAAAGACTAGTCCAAATCTACACACACTTAACAGAAAAGACTAGTCCAAATCTACACACACTTAACAGAAAAGCAATGGCTAAGCTGAGTGCAATACAAGCCATTTTACATCTATGCCCTTCATTTTTACTGTAAGGGCATACAACTTGTTAAATGAAACAGGAACATGACAGAATACTATGTAGGTTTTCCTTGTTTATACTCCTTGTAAAAAATACAAGGAGGAGCTATACCTCTTTTGACCAGCTAAATAAGTACATTGATTAGCCCTTGGGTGGCGTGTGGAGTCTTTTTGAAATGGTTGCTGTCCCAACTCTGAACTCACTCTCTCTCTCTCTCTCTCTCTCTCTCTCTCTCTCCTCTCTCTCTCTCCTCTCTCTCTCTCTCTCGCTCTCTCTCTCTCTCTCTCTCCTCTCTCTCTCTCCTCTCTCTCTCTCCTCTCTCTCTCTCTCTCTCTCTCGCTCTCTCTCTCTCTCTCTGTGCCAGGGCGGAGGGGGCAGTGCCAGTACATGGGCATCACCATGTTTGACAAAGCCGTTTGGTCGCCCAAGCCCTGCGTCACCTGCTTGTGCTCCGAGGGTACCGTGGTGTGTGATGAGGTCACGTGCCCTAGCCTGCGCTGCCACCTCACCTACACACCCATTGGAGAGTGCTGCCCAGTGTGTCCAGAGCCTGGTACCTGTCTCTGTCTAACCTATGCAAGCGCACACAATTAAATGCACATTGATCAATACACTGATAGTGGTTTGATATGGTGTATACTGTGTTGTATCTCCAAGAGCTAAAGTGGTAAAATCCCTGTTTAAGTTTACTACAGAGAAGGTGGGTGTCCCTCTAAGTAAATATAGTGCAGTTTTGAATATGTTAATTTGAGTTTTATATATATATATATATATATATATACTTTATATTACTAGATTTGTACTAGATATTCTGTGGCCATTTTTCTTCTCTTATTTTGAGTTCCTGGTTCCATCTCAATCTATTACGCTGGACACTAGCTTTAATCATTGCTATAGCGTACATGCCCGAAGGACACACTGGGGCTACAGTACAAGGCCCCAGTAATCGTGATCTTAATGACACAATCTTTTACAACATAGAATAAATAATCAAACTTGATCAGTATCCTTCCAGTATGTCACTCCTCTTTAATCTTCTTTTCATTTATTTCTCAACACTGTCCCTCTTCTACGCCCTCATCCTCATCCTTATGTGTTGTGTTGTGTTGTGTTGTGTTGTGTTGTGTTGTGTGTGTGTGTGTGTGTGCATCAATGGCCTCTGCATCCCACCATTCCAGTGCTTGATGTCCCTGATTTCTCTGGCGAATCCCCAGTGCCCAACAACCCCAGTGAGCCAGACCTGTGGTCACCGCAAACACCGGCAGAGATCGAAGAGATTCTAAGACAAGAAGAGGAAGAACACCGGGAGGAGGAAGAACGTCTTCGCAAGAAAGATCAAGCCAAGAAGAAGCAGAAGAAGAAGAAGGAGAAAAAGGATCGGGAGGCAGCTGAGAGGAAAGCTCAGAAGGAACAGAGGAAGGAAGAGGAGGACAGATGGGAACGGGAGGAGGCAGAGGCCGCAGAGGAGAGGAGAAGACGACAGGAGGAACAGAGGAAGGAAGAGGAGGAAAGGATGAGAAGGATGGAGACGGAACAGAGGCTGATGCTCGAGGCGTTAGAAGAGGCCGCTGAGAGAGAAGCTCAGAGAGCCTCAGAGAGGACGGCCGATCAAGAGGAGGAGGAAGATGAGGACATTGTGTGGTTGAGGGGAGATGTCTTTCAAATGCCCCCATTAGAGCCCACCGCAGTAGGGCTTCCACCCCTCCCACCACCCCTGGCTGAACCTGTAGAGCCCAGGGATGGGGAGGAGAATGATTATGCTGACAGCGAGGAGGTAGTGATTCAGAGGGTGACACAATCTCTTCCAAAAGGCTGCACCATGTCTGATGTCATTATTAACTGTGACAACGCAAAGCTCAGCAGCATCCCACCCCTATCTATCCCTGAACTGAAGTCTCTGAGTCTAGAGGGTAAGTAGATTTCACGAGGGCTATTATATTATACATTTATTTATGTATTGCTTTAAGTAGATTTCACAAGGGCTATTATATTATACATTTATTTATTTATTGCTTTCTCTATTATATCTACCTTTCAGCAGAAATATTGTCTTTTTTATTTGGGCTAGACAAATACAAATCTGAAGAATGCCTGCCCGACGCGCTACCAGGGATTTAGAAATGATTGAGTAGGTAGAAGTGCACATATTCAGGGTTGAAGGGGAATAGGGGGGACATGGTGACACACCCACCCCACTATCAGCAGATGCCTCCCCTCCCTCAAAACAAAGAAATGTATAATGGCAAAGTATATTTTATTGAGTCAAGTCACAAAATCCCATTGTCCCCATCCTACTGTCATTAAAGAAATGGGAACAAACAGTGAGGGGAGAAAACAGATATTCATTCATTCATTCATTCATTCATTTGTTCATTCATTCATTTGTTCATTCATTCATTCATTCATTTGTTCATTCATTCATTCATTCGTTCATTTATTCATTCATTCATTCATTCGTTCGTTCATTCATTTATTCATTCGTTCATTCATTCATTCATTCATTCGTTCATTCATTCGTTCATTCATTCGTTCATTTATTAATTCGTTCATTCATTCATTCATTCATTCATTCGTTCATTCATTCATTCGTTCACTCATTCATTCATTCATTCATTCATTCATTCATTCGTTCATTCATTCATTCATTCATTCATTCGTTCGTTCGTTCACTCATTCATTCATTCATTCATTCATTCGTTCATTCCATGAAGAGTCAGCCTGAGCTCTGCCCCCAAAGCCTCCACCACTTCCTCAGTAGTGTCAGTATCATGGTGATCAGCCAATCAAATGGTGATATTAACCATGTACCGTCATTCACTTGTCACTTGTTTTTGAAGGCCCAACTGTAAAACCCACAGTCCTCTACTGCGTTCAGTGACTTCACGAGATTTTTTCTTTGAAATCGATTGAAACCGGCAAAACCTTTAGTTTCTTTTAACGTGGTTGCTAAGCAGGACAGCTCCAAAGTTTTTGATTGCGTCAAATTATAATAATTCAATTTGAAGCATGATCGTGTTGTGAAGTGACAACTGACAGACGGTAGGCTTCTATTCGTGTTGAGTGGAGTTATTCCCCCTACTAATCCAAATGCCCACCCCAGGATGAGATTCTGGTAATGTCACTGCCTATTCAGATTTTAAAGTAACATGATCATGTAGCACCAGTTTAGAACCTTCAGGGTCTAGTTGCTAAGCCAAACCATTTTCAAAATTAAAAAATTAAAAAATAAATAAAATACCTTAATACATAGTACATGTTATTGCTTCCTTAAAACAGTTCAGCTTGGCAAATGTCATTTCAAAAGGGTTTTCTGATGATGAATAAGGCTTTTAACATGATAATTTAGGATTAGCTAACAAAATATTGTATGCCTTTTTTTTGTTAAAAATCTGTGATAATGGTAATTTAAACATTAACAGTTGTAGACTATATCTCAGAATAATTTTATATTTTTTGATTGAATTTTTTTTATTTTCTTTTAAAAACAAGGAACCTTCTCTGTGCTTCTCAACTTTTGAACAGTAGAGTACATACAAAATATTAGACCAATACAAGTATCAATTTTTTATTTTAAAGTACTTATTTTTTAAATAGCCAGCTAGCTATCTTGCCAAACAGGTTATCCTTTCGAGAATGCCACCGCACACTTTTGGTTTTATTTTTAAATAAATCACAATTATTTTGAAATAAATCATCCACAAGGTATTACATGGAGTCTTTTAAGGACAACTGTTACAACCAAATGAGCTGAACACCTGTGTCTCAACATCCTCAGGTAATGACATCACTGCAATCCCAATGGGGGCCTTTAATGGCATTCCCAATGTGGAATGGATCAACTTTGGCAGGAACAAGATCACATCCCAAAACATTGACCCACAAGCATTCAAGGTAAGCCTATTCTGTACATCATTATGCATCCTTTCCAGTGACGTTCGGTGCATTTTTCTTGCACAGAACACTGCAGGCAAACATTACATGTTGTCCAGTAACCACTTACAGCCCATTTATATTAAACCTCAGCCTCAGCAGTCTGTTATTATAGGAGCAACTTAGAGGGCATTCTGTTTACTCACATCAATGGTGTATGCTGCTTTTGCAAGTTTGAAACCAAAATATGCATTTAGATGAAACGTGATCTCTACAGTCGTGTACATTACAGTTGTGCAGTGCCACACAACTATTCTAACTGTAATTCCACTGGAGCCTTGCAAGCAGCCAGATTCCAGCTTTGCTTATTGCTTTGTCTATTGACTCAAGGAAGAAATATATGACAAAGCTGCAGTGAAACCAAACCTCTGGAGAGGGACTGAGCCAAAAAGGCTTTGACATCTTTGAGAGACTAGTGCGGTTCTCTGTTTTGCGGTCCGCCTGTATTGCAAACCTAATTAGTATTGAGTAAGAAGATGGCTAGAGTGGATGCACTGTGCATCTGTAGACAAAACACCAGCACTGGCAACACTCTTTGTTCAAACAAAAACCTGCTAGATCCGATCTAAACAAAAGTCAAATTCCATGGCCTGCATTGACGTGAAATCAGAGTTCAGAAGACACACTACGGTACATATGATGTCCTGCGGTTCTGCCAAAATAGCTACTGTGTCCTAGAGCAACACAATGGCGAAGTGGGGAACATGTATTACTAACCATCATGCATAGTAGGGTGACGACTTTTTCTACCTCTGATTTGATTTCTAAGGGCCTGAAATTACTGAGTCGTTTGTACATGGATGGAAATCTCCTTGAACAAATCCCCTCTCCTCTTCCTTCAACGCTACAAGAACTGAAGATCAATGAAAACAACCTTCGTGAAATCAATAAAAACAGTTTCGAGGGTATGCAAACAAAAAACAACAGTTAACTAAATCAACCTTGCAATATCAATGGCTGGCAATAAAATAACAACAAAGTGTATACAACTAATGTCTGTAGCTTAAATCACTAGCGATGCTACAACTGTAAATGGGTTGCTTGATTTCCTTGCAGAACTGAGCGGCCTGATTACTCTGGAGCTGGAGGGGAATATGCTGAGTGAGGGGAATGTGGATCCCCCAGGCTTCACACCTCTGACAGGACTCTCCTACCTGCGTCTGGGCAGGAACCACTTCCGAACTATCCCCCAAGGCCTGCCCCCTTCACTGCTGGTAATGTATTCCATGGGTAGCCAACTACCTGCTTAATTGCTAATTAAGTCAAGCCAACACTCATTTAGTGTATACCAAACAACTGAAAATCCTGTCTACCTAACCAGCTTAGGCAGATATCTTTGTCTTTTATTAATGACAATAATAATATGACTATCAGTGAAACGCCATTTTAATATGAAAGATATAAATCAGGATTACGCTGGAGAAAACTCTCTACATAAAAGTAGAGAACAACAGGATGTCTTTATGCTTGTGTTTCAGGAACTTCACCTGGAGAACAATATGATTGAGGAAATATCTGAGGCAGCTTTCAATCAGACCTCCAACCTGAATGTAGTCGTACTGCGACACAATAAGATTGATGAGTCTCGAATTGCACCACTGGCCTGGATAAACCACAAGTAAATAAAACTCACACGCCCAAATGACTGAGATACTAATATGCAGCTCTATTTAAGGCATAGCAGCCACCAATGTGTCTCAATATACTAAACAAGAACAAGGCAGAGACACAGTGTTATGCAGAGTGGAGTTTCCTCCCTAAATCGTATTGGGCCACCTCATTTATACCATGGTTACGATGGTTACTTAAGGGCTGGGAGACAATGTGACATATAGTCTTCATCTAGTCAAACCAATATGTACTTGCAACAGCTTTTTTTTTACTCATATGTTGTGTGTTTCTTAAGCCCTATCCAGTATACTTGTAGAATGGTAATTTCTATTTTAACCAGGCTTTGTAGAATAAGAAAATACTGAGACACCTATTCGCTCATAAAAGGGCTTTTTTTATCAATTAAATACACATTACCTACAGTACACCTCATTATCTACATCACCTGGCCTCTTCCATGATGTAGGACACAACTTTGACACGTTTGTTTTCTTCCTGAAGGACCCTGGAGTCAATAGATCTCTCCTACAACAATTTGTACCTTGTCCCATCCTTCCTGCCAAAGTCCCTCGTGCACTTAGTGCTGGTCGGGAACCAGATCGAAAGGATTCCAGGGTATGTGTTCGCCCATATGGAGCAAGGCCTGGAGTACCTCTATCTGTCCTACAACAAGCTGGACGCTGAGGGGATTGAGCCAGAGTCTTTCGTTGGCTGCCTTCACTCCATGACGGAGCTGTGTCTGGACCACAATCAACTCACCGGCGTCCCCATTGGAATCAATGAGATGACGTCACTTCATTTTCTTAGACTCAACAACAACAAAATAAGGTATGGGCAGCCAGCAATGGTGCTTTTTTTTTTTCAACATAAACTTTCCTTGAGATATTATACGAGGCAGATTATGATTAAAAATACATATATTGGTGGGTGGCCACATTTTCTCTGTGTGTGTACCATGAGGAAGAGGTCCATTTCTCTTTGACAAGCACGAGTTACACACATACAGACTTACTAAGTGATATTCCAGGCATGAGAAAAGAAACCAAAGTTTGCTTTCTGAGCATGTTGTCTCTATTCTTATTACTTGTGTCACAGGAATATAGCTGTGGACTCCCTCTGTGACCCAATCAATGATGAAGACTCGCAACTTGTGGCAGTGCGCCTCGAAAACAACCTCCTTGACCCACGAAAGATTCCACCCACTACATTCTCCTGTGTCAGGTCCTACTCCAGTGTGGTTCTGAAGCCACAGATGAAATAACAAAAGCCTTTTTCACTTGGAAGATTTTTTTTAGCACCATCCAACAGAATGATTTCACTGTATTATGTCAAGCCCTTTCATATACCTTGATACAGACTTGGGGAAAAATACTGTACACCCACCTACCCACCCTGTAACCTTCAGAGACATTTGTAACATTGTACCTTATGATGGCTGACGACACTGTATGAGCATACTAGATATCCAACAGGAAAGTCAACAACGATGAGGCAGCATCACTTTCACTGTGTCATCCGTCTGTTACATACTGTGTGTCTTTCAGATAGAATAGATCATCATCATCATCATCATCATCATCACAAAGCAGATCAAACAAACGTCTTCTTTGCAATGGGAGGAGATGCATGCATCAGATCATTTTAGTTTTTAATTTATGTCTATCATTAAATCAGATACTGTACAAAATCCAACAAAATTGACTACTGGCCGCTAAACAGTTGGACAATTATTGAAATGATGAAAACCTGGAAACTATCAGTATTTATGACAAAGGAACGATGCAGAGACCAGATCCATTTGTGTATGTCTGCAAGCGTGGAAGCACATTTTTACTTCTCAACCACTCATTATTGGCTAATTCCGATTATTGATTTTGGTCATATAATGCACAATAAAAGGTGGTACTAATGACAGTAAAAATAAAAACAGTTCTCATGAAGAATGTCACCAAAATGCATGGTCCATTAATTCATTGTGAACGTAATTCCGGAAACAAATCATGTGTCTACCACAATGCAGAAGTACTGTATATTTCAGTTATAATCTACATTGTAAATGGTGTGACCATAAAGGCATCTTTGCCCTTTAAAGGACTGTATTAAAACCTCCACAAGACTATAGTTTGTTGTTGTCAGATCATTATGATCCAGGAAATCACATTAAATCTAAAAAAAATCACACTGTTTAAAAGCCTCTGTGCACACAGTGGAAATCTGTTTAGACAAGAAAAACGATGGCCAGCACAAATGGATTTTCTGAAGTTGGGATATGTCTCATTCTTCATGAATCAGCCTTCATTCACATGACTGCCAGTGATGCTGGAAGAATGAAAATTCAATTAAAACTGTAGCCTTCTCCTCTCATAGTTTCCCTAGATTTCCAAGAGCACAAACACCCTGACATAAACATTCTGAGCATGGCTGTGGTCTAGTGTACTTTTCCATGGTGTTACCGCTGGAGTGTTAAAATTGGTTTATATTTACATTGGCAAGCTAAATCTTAGATTCCAGACAAGCTGGTCAAGATAGCAAAGAGGGGTGTGTGCCTACTGAATGCCCGCAGGGCAAAGGAAGCCTCTTGGTTGACTGTGCCTACTGGGGTCCCCCAGGGCAAAGGAAGTCTCTTGGTTGACTGTGCCTACTGAGGTCTGAGGTCACCCAGGGCAAAGGAAGCCTGTTGGTTGACTGTGTTACTGAGGTCCCCCAGGGCAAAGGAAGTCTCTTGGTTGACTGTGTCTACTGAGGTCTGAGGTCCCCCAGGGCAAAGGAAGTCTCTTGGTTGACTGTGTTACTGAGGTCACCCAGGGCAAAGGAAGTCTCTTGGTTGACTGTGTTACTGAGGTCCCCCAGGGCAAAGGAAGTCTCTTGGTTGACTGTGTTACTGAGGTCCCCCAGGGCAAAGGAAGTCTCTTGGTTGCCAGAAAGAATTCAGCACATTTCTGAGTTTTCATGGCTGGCGAATCATTTCAAAATATATGGTCTCAAGAATGACTATATTATTACAACACGAGTGATATTCTAAATAATGATGCTACCAGACTGGTATCAGGATGGAGGCTGGAAAATATTACACCACTTTTGAGATTTTGCAGATGAGGCACTGTAGGCAGAGCGAAGAGTTTCCATCATGTTTGGCGTATGTGCCAAACTCAACATATTTGGCACGGCTGTGTGAGCCATAACTACAGCTTCAGCTTGTATTTTCTGCTGTTCTAAGCACATATTAACACCGCCTGGAAAAGTCATCATGTAATATTTAGCTTTTAGTGGAAGCAGAACTCACCCAGCTTCGGGGACTGGGTATCTGTGGAGCACTCACTAACTCTTTGAAGTCAGGGTCATCGTCACCGATGGCGAGAAAAATGAGATCAAACGAAATTAAATCTATGAAATCTCAAATTCAATTTTCACACCACATTATCACCTCAACACCATAACAGCGTTGGCATAAACCTTAAAGGCTTTTCTTTCCAAGTAAAACACATAAGACACATAAAGTCACTGACTAAAAAGTACATAAAATAAGTGAAATCTTCAGGTATGTCCATCTGTCAGTCACAGCACCAGTAGGAAAAGCGCAAACACCCACCTCTTCATCAGTGTTTCTATTCACATGCCCTAGACTTCATCATCACCTGTGGCGATAACAGAGAGGTACTGTACACCACATGGGTGAAGGTCCACTGGAAACACACCTCACCCAGGTCAGAGTGTTCCAAGAAGTTCCTTCCTTTATTTGGAGGTAAGCCCCGCCATGTAGAAGTAGATGGTAGTAGATATGGAATCCCACCGTAGGAGGTGTAATACATGTCCACTCGTGTGTGTAAACGGACATACTTGACTAGGGGCGACAGTGGTACAGGAGGTAGAGAAGTCGTTTAGTAATCAGAAGGCTGCTAGTTCGATTCCCTGTCGAAGCGTCCTTGAGCAAGACACTGAACCCCTAATTGCTCCTGATGTGCAGTGTGCCATCAGTGTAAATAATGTGTATACCTTGTAAGTCGCTTTGGATAAAAGCGTCTGCTGAATGTAAATGTAAATGTAAACATATGGAGAGACCTGGAGTCGTTTTTTTTACCAAGCTTTTCCATTCCAAGGACAATGAGAAATAGTGTGATGTGAAGGTACAGCTTTTATGAACTGCTACTATCCAAGGAGGAACAAGATGAGTACGTCTAATTTCTAACTGTCACACTAGGAGATTTGCGTGTTGTATAGAGATCATCTTTTTAGCATAGGCTAATGCTTTTAGCGTAACATATTTGCTAGTGCCTACACCAACCCATCCCCACCGTCATGCATTACTTCTAACCTGCTCATGATGCATCTACATACTCTGTTCCAGTCCATTTACCCTTGATGTAAATAACTGCCACTATCGACAGTTTCCTATTTCATTGCTCTACTTACCCCTGTAATAGTAACCTTACGAGCACACTGTATACCCACTAAACTGTTCTGCAATAGTTGAATGCTCTCTCCCCATCTTATCCACTATTCATTTTGTATGTATCATGTATATACCATCTTACGTTTGTACGATTCGTGTACATTTGCCACATGTGTGCTAGCATGCTTATCCTGATAGGTGTATGAATTCATCTGCCATGTTTCTGATTCTCTCCCCTCCCTTTTGCCACCTCGCCCCCAAACTCCCCTTTTTCTATCTCTAACTCTCTACCCGGCCAGCTCCAAGCAGATGGGCCCCCCCTAATGAGCCCAGGTTTGGCCCAAGGTTTCTTTCTGCTAACAGAGTTTCCTTGCCCCTGTTGCCCTTGTGCCTGCTCCAGGGGGGTTCAGGCTCTGGGCTCTGGAAAGCGCCTTGAGACAATGTTATTGTTTTGGCGCTATATAAGTCAAATTGAATTTAATGGAATAGTGTTGTTATGACGACTAGGGTTTGGCACTCAGTGATGCCCCTTGACCCTATATGTCACTGCGTTTAGTGGCGGCCATACTGGATGGATATAATGTGCAGTCTGCGTTATGGTAATAGTTTGTTTTACTCCATACTGGATGGATATAATGTGCAGTCTGCGTTGTGGTAATAGTTTGTTTTACTCCATACTGGATGGATATAATGTGCAGTCTGCGTTATGGTAATAGTTTGTTTTACTCCATACTGGATGGATATAATGTGCAGTCTGCGTTGTGGTAATAGTTTGTATTACTCCCACTGCATGCTTTTTTTTTTTTGTGTGGACATAAATAAATAGTGTGAGCTCTTGAATGTTTACTCATACAGTATAATACATTTGGACAGTTAGGGAGTGTCATTTGGGTCAAAATGTACATGTGCATGTGTAGGCATAAAGTGAATACTGTAAAACAGCAGTGTTCTTCTCTATTCCAAAAGACACTCCCTCGTGAGATGGTTTTGTGTAAGAGGGGTGGGGTGTTCAATCAGCCTCCCTCTGTAGATGCATGGTTCAAGACCATTAGCCCTTCCACTGATACCGCTTGATACAGCAGTGACAGGGTCATACATAGGGCCAATGATTTTCCGCGATAACGGAAAACGGACGGAATTCGCGGAATGAACACTTTGAAACGGAATTGCACCTTTGAAACGGAAACATCATTTTGTTCATACAAATCGCCCAAATTCCCCTGTATTTGGGCTGCAAGGCTATATTTCTTTCAAATAAACACAACAACGATTGCAACGATGAACAAACATTAATTAAAGAACAAAACCACTGAGAAAATGTCACGTCTGCGCTGAACTCTGCTCCGGCCACGCCCCCCTTTTCAACGGTTGACCCACAGATCTCCGCTAAAGCCACATTCAGTCACATTCACGCGCTCGTCTTCCCAATCGCATTTAAAACAAAAAATGTTTAGTCTTCTGTTCTGTTGATGGCTGGCAAACAACAATCTAAGAAGGGCACATATTATTCACTCATTTTAAGCCATCAATCTACCTCAGGGTGAACAAAATGAGCTGAAACGGAAAAAAAACGGAATTCACCAAATGTGAAACGGAAAATGCATTGTTTTTAAACGGAAAATCATTGGCCCTACATACATGTTAGATGGCCATGTATTTGTTCATATGAATGGTGTGATTAGGAGCTTTTATGCTTAGAGCATACCAAAGACCTTAGAGAATCACCAAAACAGTTCGTCACTGTGGTTGTTTTTGCACATATTCCAGCACCAAAGTCCAAACTCTTCACAGTATCATTATTTGATGGGGATTTTAGCAGAACATACAGGACTCTTTCAACATTTTCAAAACAATATTCAAAATAAGAGCACTACTGTAAGTTTACAAAAAAATATGAAAAACATACCCAGCACCAGGAAAAGCCCATTATGTCCAAGATATAAAAATATGGGATATAAGTGATATATAATAATATATATGATACTTATATAATATATAAGTATCAACCTTCTCCACATTGTCTACACAGATAGAGGGAGTTTCCAGCTCAATATAAGGGATGGGGAGGATTATTTCCATGAAAGAACACCTCAGTCCAACAAATGAGTCTAATCATGAAACATATATTTGCCTACACACATACACATAAATAAATGTGTAGATGAGGCACTGCCCCTGAAGGACATAAAGTCAAGCACAAAATGGAAGTCTACAATGTATAATGCTACATTTGCCATGCTTTTGTATTCAGTTGGAACTTGGTGTTAAGCATTTCATACTAGAATGCATACACAGCTAGAATTCTGATTAATGCATACACAGCTAGAATTCTGATTAATGCATACACAGCTAGAATTGCCACACTGTCTTGACTGCCTTCTTGTCCTTGAGTTGTGCATACTTCCTCAGTTATGCCTCTTCTGCACACAGTTGCATGAGCATTTTGGTGGTTAAAGTGCATGACAATTACCAAGTTACAAAAAAATGTTTAAAGACCCATTTTTCATTCAAATGTTGAAAATCAGATTTCTGGGAGGGTGAACTAAAGGATCTGCAAATCCAGTTGCCTTCCAGATTCCCTTTCAAATTATGTAATGCTATTTCCCACCACGCATCCCACCAAGAGCCATTTTAATACATGTCTAGTATTTAAAGTGGCACGAGGCCACCCACCCACACTACTCGATTGTACGAACCCTCCGGAAAATCCTTTATAAGGTCTAACCGTATAAAAAAACACAGTAACCATGTTGGCATTGATTCAAGCTCTGATGGGAAACATATGAGCGGTAACAATGTGTTTTCAATAGCAGCCTAGAACACAGGGATGCTGCGATCTGTGTAAGTGCCTTATTCATGCACAGCCTGTCATCCAGGCAACAGACTGCTGTTCTCACTCAGGAATGTATCTCTTGCTTTGGAGGGCTGCACCCGTCAGCTTGTTTTGAACTTCCATCGAGCAGCTTTCATTGGATTCACAGCACACCTGATTCCTTTCATTCAGAAATCCTCCCGGAGTTAAATAAGGATAACGCAAATTTCAGGTATGGTGTATTATGTTAATATTATGTTGTATTATGTTAAGCTTTAGTGCAAAATGATATACATTTTCATGAGAAACATTAACTTTATGTCATAACATTTATAAAGAAAGTGTTCTTTATCAAATAAATCCCATTTCAACTTTTCAAAAATGATGGAGTTATTGATCATCTTGATGCTTTCAACTATACTTGATACTTTTTAATTACCCTCGATATAACTTTTAATTAAATAACATGAGAAATATATGTCAAATAAAAGATTTCATTTTTGCATGAGGAAATGCACTGGTCCTTTAATACTCAAAAATCAGTTTCAAGTACAGAGAAATCGGCAGAAAACCTCAACCTTTTTTTTTTTTTACAAGAGAACGTAATTTCAGTGGTTGAAAGTGCAAGTCAGCTTATTAGTCCACTCTTTTATAATGCAATTAAGTCTGTGTGGTCCACATTACTGTTTATCTATATTGCTTTTGCTTACTCGCCTTTATCTGTGCCAAACCAAAATAGATGTGTTTTCCCATAACTCCTCTGTCCCATTTCAGCCTCAGTGCAGACACAAAAAGAAGTCCCTCATTGTTAGACTGTTCACGATCTTTTCATGGCTGATGGCTTTTGGTCATGAACTCACTGAAGTTTGGCAGAATTTTCACTGCCTAATGAACTGACTATTTACAGCAGAGTTGTATATGAGGTGCTGACAATTTAAGAACCAACTTTTGAAAAGATAAAGAAAAAAATAGTGCCGACTCTTTAATCCTCAGTGTTCCCTGTAAACTTCAACTCTCCAGTTTAACAGTAGTGTCAGTCAAGTCATTCAGTCACATTTATTGTTTCCTCCTTCCAGTGTTGAATAATGCTATATACAACGACAGCATGACAAGTTGCTATTTTGACTTTTGCTAATAATAAGTGTAATGACTACAGATAGAAATGTTTGTTGATATGTTTTCCAAAGCAGGTTTCTATGGCAAACGTCTACGCAAGTAAAGAGAGTCTCTGTCTGTTCATCCAGATTCTCCCTGAAGCTGCTCCCTGAGAATCTTCAGCATTATTAACTTGCATTATGAAGCTATTTCTACTGATGTTCCTCCTCCTGCGTTGCCATGGCAAACCCTATCGGCCAGTTGATATCATGGATACAATGAATATCCATGACATCATGATGAGGGATTTTGGGGATGATGATGATGACGACGACGATGACGACGACGACGACGATTATGACAATGACCTACTGGATTGTCCTCGTGACTGTGAATGCTCACTAAGAGTTGTTAGGTGTTCAGACAAAGGTAAGAGTTCCTTGTCATTATCACCTTCATAAAAAGCTGTGTTTGTTTTACGTAGACCTGTTCCACTGTAGGGCACATCCAGCAACAGGTCTTACTGAAAGCAGATTAAATATAAAGTTTGTAAAATATGTCCAAGGATTATGTTGCGTCTGAACTGACTACAAATGAAGCTAGCTTCTATGAAGCCTATTAACCCCATGTAGCCTATTACATGCGTCATCACAGCATTGACCATCAAAACTATAAAATGCACCAAAATTAAGTTTTAAAATATTTTTAACATCTAGCGATTTATTTTGCTGTTACTTACTAGTTTAACAGCGGCAAATATGAACTGCCTCAATACAAGTTGACAATTTTACACCATTTCTATCCAGTGTACGTTGGAGTACAAATCACCCTAATTAGGTTTTTTCTTCTTTTCAGCCCTAGGGCAGGTTCCAGACAAACTTCCAGAAGACACAGTGATGCTTGATCTCCAGAATAACTACATCTCTGAGATTAAGGAGGATGACTTCAAGGGCTTGAACAACCTTTATGTGAGAAACAGATCATTTGCCTGGATTTCTGTCGTGTTTCAAAGAAAGACATCTGTTTCTATCACTATCTCCTAGAAACGCCTTGTCTAATGCATCTCACATTTAACAATGCTTAATGGTTAACAAAGGTTTTTCATCATATAAATAAATACCAAGCAATTTTACAAAATGGCATAAACCATCTATTTACAACTGCTTCTCCAATTCTCCTGTGCATCCGTCACTGCAGGGTTTGTTCCTGCTCAGCAATGAAATCACAAAGATCCATCCACGGGCTTTCCGAGATATGAATAAGCTGAAACTTCTTTACTTGTCCTACAACCTCCTGACTGCAATACCAGCCAACTTGCCGAAGAGTATCCTGGAGCTACGTCTCAGTGATAACAACATAAACCGGATCCAGAAAGATGCTTTCAAGGGCATGATGTCCTTGCAAGTTCTAGGTAGACAACGCAATCATTTGAGGACAGGACTGCATAAATAATCCTGGTTGGGATCATGTTAATAGGTATAGGGGCTCAAACGAAACGTAAATATTTTTTATAGAATATTCTTTCAAACATACACCCTTGATTATACTCCAGTAGCAGCCCATCGTTTGAGTATGAAGTATGAGCGGCGTGACTTTTCTCAGCGGTTTCTGGCTAATTTGACCATGAGGAACAAAACTAGGGTGCTGTTATCTGTATCTCAGCTTCTGAAGGCCATAGACACTTGAATTTGGTCTCAAAATGACCGGAATACGCATGTTTATATATGCACTATGAAGGTTTCTAGGCTCTAAAACCTTTACCTTTCGAGATATTCAAGATGTTTTGGGGGGGATATTCGCGTGGGGCGCAAAAAGCTTCAAATCTTGAATATCTCGAAAAGTAAAGGTTTTAGAGCTTAGAAACCTTAACAGTGCATATATAAACATGCCTATTCCGTGTCTACGACCTTCAGAAGCTGAGATACAGATGCGCTGGACACACGCTAAAAGGGCGTGGCAAAATCTTGATGTTCGCTCGGTCACAATAAACAACAGCACCCTAGTTTTGTTCCTCAGGGTCAAATTAGCCAGAAACCGTTGAGAAAAGTTGTGCCGCTCATAATGCATACTCAACTTGAGCCTGCTAGTGGAGTACTTTTTGCGCCCTCCGCGAATAAACAAAAATAGTTTTTTCTTGAATATCTCGAAAAGTAAAGGTTTTAGAGCTTAGAAACCTTCACAGTGCATAAATAAACATACATAAACATACATAAGCTACATTTGTTTCAGACTGAAAGCCTGTTAAAGATGCTGTCCGCGATTCAGTTTCAGTTTTGCAAAAGCCTTTTTGTGCTCAACAGTCAATTCAATTATACCACTCCCTTCCGTTCTCCCAAAGCACTGTGTTGATTGGCTGGGAGCCACTATGTTTGTTTCCCATTGACAGAGCCAGGACTGTGTACAAACACCTGACTTTTAATGAGTGCAAACACTGAATGGACAGCTAGAGGACCATGAGGAGCAATTCGCTGAATTTAACAAAAAGTGTATGGGATTAGATTCACGGACTACACCTTTAATACGTAAAAGGCAAGAACGCAATCTAATATTTCAACCATTTACTTCAGGCAAACAATATGACATGGGTTTTCACAGTCAACCAAGTACAGTTAACCGGAAACCCCTATAGAATTCACATGTTTGTTAAAAAACATTACGTTTGTCACTCATGCTCTGTCTTGCTATCCTTTCTCGTGGATGAAGTGTATTGCCGTTGATGGTAACTTTGCTAAGGAACTTTAACATTTGGGGTTAGCGTCCTGACATGATATATCGACATAGCTACATGCTGTTCACAGAATTTTGAGAGTGTGACACCTGCCACCTTGAATGGATACGACGTCCACGGTCTTGAAACAATAACAACAATAATTTTTTGTCTTATTTTATTAGTGTTTTAGCAATCATTATAAGTTTCGTTTCATGTTAGCTTGTCACAGCCCCATGCTCACAAAACCACATTTCTGCATGCGGAGCACAAATGCTCCCTTGCCAGGATACTTTTCCGCTAGTGTTCTGTGCACTCGTATGACGGACATGCACGTGGTTTTTATGTGCACGGTTTTTGAGACTAACTAAACGCTATGATAATGCTAAAAAGGTTTTTGTGCATATTTATGCCTTAAATGACATAAAAAACGTATTAATTAAAATAGTCAAAATTGGACTGTCTTTGCGTATTAATACTGACTATTCAATGAATTATTAATTCCACTGAAACATTTGTTTACATATTTCTATCACTGTGTCTGCCCTAGAGATGAGTGCCAACCCGATTCCGAACAGTGGTATTGAATTTGGAGCTTTTGAAGGCATGTCTACTTTTTATCTGCGGATTGCTGAGGCCAGGCTGACAGCAGTACCCAAAGGTAAACTCTCACATATGCTTGTGCCTGTGTGGAATGCAGCCGCATGTTATAGCTTGCACAGTGATAAAAAGCACAAGGTAAGGAGTGACAAACAGTTGCATCTCCAAAGGCATTTATTGTTTGTAATGTTTTGATCCCATGGGAACTTCCCCGGGCAAAGATCCTGTGGGATGGAAACAGAGCAAACAATAAATGACATGGAAGACTGAACTGCTTGCCGCAACTTACCTTGTTATTTTGTTCACCACTTTGAGTGTGTACCTATTTAATTTATTTTTTGGATATGCGTACATAAAACCAACTTTTTGCACAGTGATAAACGAATGTTATTTCTGTAGATCTGCCGTCTGCGCTCGTCGATCTTAACCTGGATTACAACAAGATCGCTAAAGTGGAGGTTGAGGACTTTTTCAGATACAAAAAGTTGCAAAGGTAAAAAAACACTGGAGATGCATGCAAGTCCTTCTATTGTGTCTCTGAACATGTCAAAGATAAGTGTTACTGAAGCACAGTAGAGGCATGTCGATCATCCCCTTTGACTCAAAGCATCATTTGACAGATTGGGTTTAGAGTTCAACCAAATCAAGTACGTGGAGAATGGAAGCCTTGCCAGCATTCCCAACATCCGAGAAATCCGCTTGGACAACAACAAACTGAAGAGAGTTCCGCCAGGTTTGAATTCACTTAAGTATCTCCAGGTAAGCTTTTTGTGGGTTTATTTTTACTCTATGCATCTTTCTCAGGAGAGAATTACGGCATTGAAGGTCATATTCTACAATAAATGATTCAATAAATTCAAAGACACAAAATTGAACCTGAGTTTCTACCTGTCTACCGCCGTCTAGGTTTTGTTACTTCATGCCAATAAAATTCAAACTGTGGGAATGAATGACTTCTGCCCTGCTGACGTCCGGGCCAAAAAGGCCCTCTACAATGGCATCAGTCTCTTTGCCAATCCAGTCAGGCACTGGCAGATTCAGCCCGCTGCGTTCCGCTGTGTTTCAAGCCGAGGACTCCATGTTGGGAACAGGAGGAAGTGAGCAACACTGAGACAGTGTTCTGTGTTCTTGCCCTACAGGGAATCATTCCAACTCAGTATGTAGCAAACAACACCTTTTCATCCTGTTTAGAGACCTACATCAAATACTACCACCAGTCATTGACTGCAGTTCTCTAGACTCGGCATGGGTTTGGAGAAGACAAAGCAGAGTCTAATTACTTGAATATGAACAGTGACTTCAAAGAAATAAAACCATCCGTGACTGAATTATCTGGTACAGGAAAGCGCAGGAGAGGTTAAGTTAAAGCTGGTGCTAATGAACAGATTTTTTTTTTCTTTCACTTTTTTAAGAACCATTTTGTTCAATCAGAAGGTTTGTAGGTTTAGAAAGTAACTGTTTACATTGTTATTGTTGTCATATGCATCTAGTCAATGTTAGAAAGTCATGGGTAAACTAAAATTCAGTGATCATCTTTTCCAGCATGATCCTGACACACACACAAAAAAACATAGCATAAATATTGCATGTCCTCGGTAATGTTACAGTTAAACAGTGCAAGTAACATTACACTTACCTTATCTTATTCATTGAAATGTTCTTGATGTGGTAAAATACTGGCCTGTCCATTATCCTAGCAGTAAAATGTTAAATGGTTTCAAGCTAGATTTGCAGAATTGTATCTATATCTTTAAGATAATTTTTTCTTTTTTCACTTTTTGTATCTCCATTTCTTAAAGCACGGCAATATTACATTATAATTTGCTACAACAGTTTTAAAGGCCTAGTAACACACAAAAAAACATTTATCCCAAAACGTCATCTGCATACACTCACACACACTGAGATATATGTATATGTTAACAGCAAATGACAAAAATAATGAGCTTGGCCATAAATTAATTTGATGAAGAATTTGATTATATTACAAAGAATGGACGAACTTCCTTTTTCAGGAAAAGTGGACACTGCATGACTCATTCTGGCGACCTTTCAACCCTTGACTAAAATACTATGACATGTGTTTGGTTGAATGATGATTTGATTGGCTATTTCACCAAGTCATTTCAAAATCCCTCTATAAATACATTGAAACATTATTTTGGTAGAAAACTTCTTGTATGTCTTCTTCTATTACTTGTTGTTTTGGATATCTGGTTTAAATGAGCCCAATAAATTTGCGACTGGAATTGTACCGTGTATGAATTGTTTTCACTATGCTTGTTCGACCAGTAGAGGGAGCCCTCACTCATTACTTTAACGGCCCTAGTTTTGCAGCAAGCTTAAATCAGTGCTTCACAGTACACTATGCCTGCACCAGGAGGCGCCAGAGGGGTGTTTTCAGCAGGACTGACAAAACAAAATACTATCCCATCCAATCCATGTTACAAAGACGGACTATTTACTTTCTTGTAAAAATGTCTCCAAGAAAGCACAAAAATAAATAAAACAGCAAGTCTTTCAACTTTCAACAGTAAAGTAAAAACTCCAGTTCAATTGTAAGTGTATCTGTTCAACTCTGGCCAAACTGCTGCTAAGAAATTGTTTAGCTCCCAGCCTGATCTGGTAATCGGAGAAAAGGAACCAACTAAAAAGTGTATTTGTGAATGAAATCAATACAAGTCAACATGAGCTCTCTTCATACATGACATAAGTGACAATGTTTACCATTTAGATTCCGAACGCTGCTCATAAAAACAGTACTTGGCCACATTTGCCTCTAAGATTTCTCAAACAAATGTATTTTAATTATATTTCATAAACAGTTTGTGGAGAGCATATCACATTTCATTTAACGGCTTTAAAACCACTGACAATGGCATATTTTCTAATTATTAAATTATATCGATGCTGCCATTTACAGAACGAAACGTTGCAATCAATTTTCTGCTCACCATGACTTGGACAGTCTTAAGCCTACAGTGTGAGAGAGAGAGGGGGACAGTAAGTGTGTATGAGAGAGAACGAGAGAGGGGAGAAGAAAGAGAGGGGGAGAAAGAGAGAGGGAGAGAGAGAAAGAGAGAGGCAGACTGCATGTGGTCAGGAAACATATGGAACAAATCTGCAGATTGGCCAGGATTGCTTCTGCCACGTCTCACATACCGACGTCTCCTGAAAACTCACAACAGGTTTGGAGCATTTATGTGCTCCCCAACCAGGAAAACACCTGGGGGGACGAAATGGACAAACACACAGACACACACACACACACACACACACACACACACACACACACACAGACAGACACACACACACACACACACACACACACACACAGAGACACACACAAACACACCCACACACACAGACACACACACACAGACACAGATACACAGACACAGAGACACACACACACACACACACACACACACACACACAGACACAGAGACACACACACACACAGACACACACACACACACAGACAGACACACAGACACAGACACACACACAGACACACACACATAGAGACACACACTCACACACACACAGACACACAGACACACACACACACACAGACACACACACACACACACAGACACACAACACACAGACACAGAGACACACACACACACAGACACACACACACACACAGACAGACACACAGACACAGACCACACACACAGACACACACACATAGAGACACACACTCACACACTCACACACACACAGGACACAGACACACAGAGACACACACAAACACACCCACACACACAGGACACAGATACACAGACACAGAGGACACACACACACACACACACACACACAGACACAGAGACACACACACACACAGACACACACACACACACACACAGACAGACACACCAGACACAGACACACACACATAGAGACACACACTCACACACCACAGACACACAGACACACACACACACAGACACACACACACACACAGACACACACACACACACAGACACACACACAGACACACACACAGACACAGACCCAGACACAGACACACACACACACAGACACACACACACACAGGACACACACACACACACACACACACAGACAGACACACAGACACAGACACACACACATAGACACACACTCACACACACACACAGACACACACACACACAGACACACACACACACACACACAGACACACACACACAGACACACACACACACACACACACACACAGACCCAGACACAGACACACACACAGACCCCCCCCCCCCCCTCTCACACACTTCAAAGCCACACCTTCACTGGTAAAGCCATGGGGAAGATTTTACACCAAAGTAAACTTAAGATCATCAAGACTTGTGCCAAGATGCACATGCTTACTGCAACTAATGAACTCGTCATTGCTGGTGCCAAACCAGAACACAAAAGTGAATGTTTGTTTGAACAATGTTGGCAACTGCTGTGTCTAACCAGACTGCCACACGGTCTCCTACACTGATTTCAAAAAGGGGAAATACTTTAAAAAACCAGCTGTGTCTGATAGAATTTGCAGGGAATGTTGATGTCTACAGCAGAGACAGATACAGGGGTACAACTCACTGAATCTCATCTATCATGTAGAAACGTTTCCAAGGTCTCACCTATTTCACTGTCAAATGGCGTGGGTACAACAGAAAGCAGACCTTCAATAAGCCTTTCGCATAAGCACAAAGCAGTCACACTCAGTCTCCAGCCCCCTCTGATTAACTCTTTTCCTGCAGCAGAACACACTTCACTGTTTCTCTCAAGTTTCACTCTCCACACTGAGATCTTCTGCAGGCCACATTCCACAGTCTGGTTTTGTAACAGTAGTGAAATTACTGTACAACAATATTTCATGAAGATTTCTTAAATTTTATCTGAAATTCTGCTCTTAGCACTGCTAACCAAATGGAGAAATGCTTTGCCAAGCAATGTGAATAAGTACTGTGGATAAATACAATGTCATGATTTTCTTTATGAAGCGATAGATTTTAGTTTAACAATTACAAATTACAATTACAATTAAAATACACATAAATGAAGAGGCGAGGGGCAGCACCAATGGCCAGGCGCAGTCTCTAGCTCCAGGATCAAAACAAGTCATCTCAGCTGAACAGAGCAGAGTGTTAAGATTTCAACATGGATTAGCTTTATATCTGGCCAGGAGATGACCTCCCCTTATTTTCTTCTTTTTCTAAGTACTTTCAGTGACAGGAATAGTCCACCTTCGGTACCTCACACTGGATTATCATCAAGGATAGGTGTTCTTGCCGTGGTTGTTATCAAGGATAGGTGTTCTTGCCGTGGTTGTTATCAAGGATAGGTGTTTTTGCCGTGGTTGTTAATTAAGGATAGGTGTTCTTGCCGTGGTTCTTATCAAGGATAGGTGTTCTTGCCGTGGTTGTTATCAAGGATAGGTGTTCTTGTCGTGGTTCTTATCAAGGATAGGTGTTCTTGCCGTGGTGTTATCAAGGATAGGTGTTCTTGTCGTGTTGTTATCAAGTATTAGGTGTTTCTTGCCGTTGGTTGTTATCAAGTATAGGTGTTCTTGCCGTTGGTTCTTATCAAGGATAGGTGTTCTTGCCGTGGTTCTTATCAAGGATAGGTGTTCTTGCCGTGGGTTCTTATCAAGGATAGGTGTTCTTGCCGTGGTTCTTATCAAGGATAGGTGTTCTTGTCGTGGTTGTTATCAAGTATAGGTGTTCTTGCCGGTGGTTCTTATCAAGGATAGGTGTTCTTGTCGGTGGTTGTTATCAAGGATAGGTGTTCTTGCCGTGGTTCTTATCAAGGATAGGTGTTCTTGCCGTGGTTGTGTGTCACTGGACTCAGGCTCCGGTTCATGTCATGAAGTGAACATCTTTGGACCATATGTGGAAGTACTCCCCCTGGCTACTCAAAGCCCACTAAAAGGAGCTTCACTATTATGTAAAACGATGTTTATTATTTCCAAAAGAGACTTGCATTAGATATGTTGAAAGAAAATATCATTAATCTTACACTGGAAACACTTGAGTGCACAACACAAAGACCCTGTACCATCCAATAACAACACTCTATGTGCGTCAATGTGTGTTTGCCCCAGCGCATTTTCATTTAGCCAATCAGTATCTTTTGCCACATTTTTGGCATTTTGACTGAATTTAGTGTCACATGACTTTGTGAACCGCACATTACCAATGAAGTATAGTATCAGTGAAACAGTACAAGTTCACCAAATGTCGCGGTACCCAAGCATCTGACTTTTGTTGCCATTCCTCCATGACGTAAATTTTCGCCTCAATGTGAATGTTAAGCCTGACTGGTGAGGACTATGGGGTCAAATCATAAGACATAAAATCTTTTGGTCTTCACGCTGTTTCTGGGTGCAGGGCTAGTGACTCCATGCGTAGTACAGCAGTGCTTATTCAAACACAGAATATAACAACACCTACATTACTTTTATACCTGACTTATCTAAGGTGACTAACTTATAGATTGCTGAACAAGGAACACAGTTATAAACCAAGGACTGAAATTATTGACGCATTTGCTTGAATTACACTTACATACCAAGATATACCACCTAGTTGTCAAACTAAAATGATGGAACATCAGATCTCTTTCATGGATCTAGTTCTATCTCTTTTAATTCATAATTGATTGCTCTTTAAGACCATCTGGTACTCAAATTAAATATATTAATTGGAAAATACTTGAGAAAACTTTTATTTAAAAAATATTACAAGGACCAAACAACACAACACAAAGATCAACTAAAAATGTTTGCCTCAAGAATCATTCTTAACATCTGGTGTGCAAGCTAAGGCTGGCACTGATCATGCTGCGCAATGGACACAGGGATATGGAAACATTAGCCTAGTGCCTGATACAGAATAAGAGATATTGCAATATCAGCAACAGCAGTTTACAGCTGAATTGTAATTTCATGTTTAATCAATTATTAGTAACAATATTGATTAAATCAATGCTTGGGACATCACATCACAAAAGCACTGTAACAAACTTCCATTCACACTAACCCTAGAAGAACTGAATGACTAGGTAACTAAAGCCTTATAGAAGAGGCAACTGTATAAGTCTGGATCAAGACAGGTCAGAATTAACTGCAGTGTTCGATGTAGCAGTACAAAATATATCTATATAACTACTGACAGAATCCATTTTTGGCAGGTCTGTTTGGCAATTCCCCTTGAAAGAAGTAACACTGTGCATAGGTCACTACAGACTGTGGTTTCACTCTGAGAATATGAGCACTAGAAAAAGCAACCAGGGCCCAAAGCATGTCATCTAACCACTAAGAGTACCCTTGAATCGCACTAGCTAGTTCCTAGCTAAAAGTTTTCTTCTAAACCCCAGTCACAAAGCTGCTGACACCAACTTTCACTAAGGAAAAGGGAGAACTTCTAAACTGAGATTAAGACTATTGCATCATCATACATCATGGACAAGCCTGCTTGGTGAAACACCAGCCTAATTGTGAATTACGTAAAACCCAGTGGGAATGTTATGATGTGCCATATTTCTTGTCTGCAGGAACTGGGAATTTGTGAGAATGAATGTAAATACATTCTACTCAATATGGCAAGAAAACCTGTTGCGGTCCAGTGTTTTCCACACATAGAGTTTATTAGGGTGGGTCGCCCAGGGCAATGAACGGACGTCAGAGTTGATTTGGAGACCCATTTTAGCATTTTCTATTTATATTCTTTTAACCATCCGACAGAACAACGCCATCTGCGATCGGCTAACTAGTGGACAATCCGCCCTCACTCTACCCCTCCCGTATCTGTTCGTTTCTGCTATCGCAAGGAAGGTCGACTGAAAACGCGTTCCCATACCTACAGGCGATGGAGCTCTTCTTCTTCGGATTGAAATCATTATAATAATAATAAATACGAGAATATTTGTATCATTAACAATTACGTTTCACATCTATAGTCAGGATTCTAGGCATCGTGATGTCCTAAAATAAATAAAAGCACTACACGAACACTGCAAATGATAGTGAATAAATACATATGCACTAAACTCAATCGCTTGGATTACATTTACATTTAGTCATTTAGCAGACGCTTTTATCCAAAGCGACTTACAAGGATGTATACACATTTTACATTTACACTGATGGCACACTGCACATCAGGAGCAATTAGGGGTTCAGTGTCGTGCTCAAGGACGCCTCGACAGGGAATCGAACTAGCAACCTTCTGATTACTAAACGACTTCTTTACCTCCTGTACCACTGTCGCCCCATATATAGCCATAGTGGAATAGTATGGACTGATCATTCTGTAAATAAACATGTGAATATCCATAACTAAAATATATCATATGGGCCTACATTATATAGATAGGGCCTATCAAGATCCACAAGTAGCCTACTCGTGTATTTAACTCAACTGTACAATTGAATCTGTTCTCAGCACATCCCATTCGAGTTAAGAGTGTGTGACCCGAGCCTCGCTCTCAGCCCTGGTTTAACAACAATACACCAGCATTAGGGAAAATATGGAGATGGGCTGAATCCAACGTTTATGATATTGTGCTATTAACTGATCTAAAAATGATCAGGAGGCTGGTTGAATGACCATTTGGCAGAAAATGTATCTAAGAAGGACCATAGGCCCAAGGTCCTGTTCAGCACTATTGGCTAGTTTTCTCAACCCTCCTACTGGCTGAATGACTTCCTCTTCACTCTCCAGTGACTCGGTATCACTTTCCTGCCTCACTTACCATTGCATTCCATCGCATATAAAGCAGGTGTTTCCTGTTGAACGTTGTAGTGGTGCGCCCACAATGATTAACAAATCACTGGTCTCTGGAGTTATACCTTCATTTTTTTAAGCATGCGGTGATGCAACTGTCCAATTTTAGACCAATCTCTAAGCTCCTGTTTTTTTATCAATAATACTTGAGAATGTTGCTTCTAATCCATTACAAAAGTTATTTGACTGAGAGAAAATATCTTGAAATAACGAGATAGTATCTTGAAAATACAACTTAATATCTTGTTCAAAATAGAATGTCCTTTTTCAGGATAGTATCTGATAGCTCTGGACCAGGTTTTCATTCTATTTCGCAATTCGCTCTGTTAGCTTCCCCTCAACTCTGACCAGTGGCCCAGTCCCTGCCGCTAAAAAAGCCCCACAGCATGATGCTGCCACCACCATGCTCTACCGTTGGGATGGTATGGTGCAGGTGATGCTTGCATGCCTGGTTACTGGTTCCTCCACACATGAAACTTAGAATTGAGGCCAAAGAGTTCAATCTTGGTTTCATCAGACTAGAGAATCTTGTTTCTCACAATCTGAGAGTCATTAAGGTGTCTTTCACTGAGGAGAGGCTGTCGTCTGGCCAATCTGCCATAAAGCCCAGATCCGTAGTGTGTTGCATGGAAAGTTGTCCTTCTGGAAGTTTCTCCCATCTCCACACAAGATCTTTGGAGCTCAACCAGAGTGACCATCAAGTTCGTGGACACCTCTCTTACCCAGGCCCTTCTCCCCGATTGCTCAGTTTGGCTGGGCGGCCAGCTCTAGGAAGAGTCCTGGTTGTTCCCAACGTCTTCCATTTAAGAATTATGGAAGCCAACTGTGCTTCCCAAATCATGTCCAATCAACTGAATTGACCACAGGTGGACTCCAATCAAGGTGTAGAAACATCTCAAAGATGACCAAGATAAATGCTTAATTGACCACAGGTAGACTCCAATCAAGGTGTAGAAACATCAAAGATGACCAAGAGAAATGCTTAATTGACCACAGGTGGACTCCAATCAAGGTGTAGAAACATCTCGAAGATGATCAAGAGAAATGCTTAATTGACCACAGGTGGACTCCAATCAAGGTGTAGAAACATCTCAAAGATGATCAAGAGAAATGCTTAATTGACCACAGGTGGACTCCAATCAAGGTGTAGAAACATCTCGAAGATGACCAAGAGAAATGGAATGCACCTGAGCTGACTGTCATAGCAAAGGGTCTGAATACTTATAAATGTGATATTTCAGTTTTGTGTTGTCCTTATGGGGTATTGAGTATAGATTGTTGAGGGAAAAATGGATTTAAATGATTTAAGATATAAGGCTGCATCATAACTGTTCTCTGCTTAGAACCTTCATAACACCATTAGACCACAACTGAGCAGTGTACAATCACAGGAAAAGGAGTATACAGAGACTGAAAGTAGCTTACAATGATGCTTTTAGATTGCTGCTTTATGTGCCTAGGTGGCATAGTGCTAGTCAGTTGTTTGTGTCTAAGCACGTACCAACCTGTGAGGCGCTCTTGAGACAATTGATGTATGGTTTCATGTGTCGACTGGACAAATCTGAGAACTGTATAGTAGAGGCTCTGGTCAACCCTCTAAAGAGCTGCTATCGATTTACTTCGAACTTAAGACGACATTGGCACAAAAGTCTTCATACTTTTTAATGAACTGTATTATGTATGTTGTATCTTCTTGTTTTTCTCTCTATTTTTTATAGTTGTATGTCTGTTATTTATATGGAACTTGGCGTCTGAAATAAAGATTTATATTATATATTATTATAACAAAATGTGAAAAAAATGAAGGGGTCTTAATACTTTCTGAATGCACTGTATAGACATATCCTTGACAAAAATGTGACTTATTGGCAAAAACTAGATGAAATACAACCCACTAGACTAGACCATAGAGACTGTTTCTGTCCCATTTCCATCGCCAAGTTAGTAGTCCGTTTGTTCATCTGCTTCATTTTATGGACTATGAAATATTAGCCTACTGTTTCCCTTGTGTTATTCTATAAAATAGTCTTTTCATAGATGGCATAAGCCTCGTGTATCTGTGTCATCAGAAATTCATCCCTTCACTGTCAAACTTTACACAAGTAATCTTTTTCAATTCAGAAGATTACATAAAACCTGGTAAACTGCAGCCATACTGGTGCCACCTACACACAAATGTACTCAAAGAAAAAAAGGTCACAAAGACAACCATTTAATCACAGTCTAGAATCCTTAACAGGGCTGCCAAACCCATGTTGGCTGACATTAAAGTGCCTTATGACATTTAATAGGTCAAGACGAATGACATGGAATATGTAAGATGCTTCCAGACAGCTTGAGGGAACTTCTAACCTAACAGATCCTCAGTGTGCAGGTATTAGCATGTTGTTCTGGTTTACTGCAGTTATCACTCTTATTTTCTCTTTTTTTTCCTGGAAAACTCTGGCCTCCACTCAACAAAAGAAAAAAAAAGCAGCTGAAGCCAGAAGACTGAACTGAAGTCATTAAACACATGGAGGCAACAGCTTCCAGCCGTTCCCAGTGCAAAAAATGCAGATCTCAATCTCTCAAGAGCCTGTGGTGAATATCTGAAGAGAATCACTTCTGCAGTCTTTCAATCCAGTCCCAGGAGCAAATTATTCAACCTGCCCCGGAGGAAAAGCACTCAAGCTGAAAGGATCACCTACTGTTTTCGTGTCTGGCTTCCATCTAAGAGGCACTGGACACTCAATAACAGCACCGTACCACCAGGATTCAGAATCAAACCTTAACATGTACTTTTAGACAAGTAGCAATGGAGATAGAGAATCCAATGAGTTTATTTTATAGGAGATAACATAACATTCTTTACCAATTCTGAAACACTGAGCAAATTCATGTTTTAAAATTCAAACCATTTTTTGTATTGACCACATTACCTTGAACTAGATATTAGAATTAGCAGTTTCTTGCCATTTCAAATACTCTCCTGGATGCATTTCAAATGCTCAATTAACTTCATATTCCGTTCTAATTCTTGATGATGAATAGAACCTTTACACAGTATAGTGTCATTGTTTTGCTTTAAAAAGTATGAACCAGTATTTTTGCTTACATTCTGTCACTGAAAAACATTACTATGCCTAAATCAGAATGTTCTGACTTAAAGCACTGACTGTTAAACCACCTGTCTCACCGGCCAGCTGAAAAACACATTTGCTGACCACAGACACAAAGTAGAACTGTGGAAGCACATGGAGAAAAAATAGTTTAGGACATTGTTAAATTTTCCATATCTCCTTAATGGCCATGTAATATTTGTTGAAATGACTGAAGGATTGTGAACAACCTTTTGCGGTTTTCCCAATAGAAAACAAAACTTTGCTGACGGTAAAGCTAAAGTACCATTTTTCAAACAAAAGTGACACGAGTTCAAACAAATATGAAGAATTTAAAGAACACAAATTAGGTATAGAGTTCAACCATTGTATTAGGACCACTTTAAACATATTTTGGACTAGAGCTGTGAATGGACGTGGACTGGACGCCAAAAATATATGGAACCTTATTTGGTGTTAAATGAAACATCACATCAAAGCCTGTAAACAACCAATTAAGAACAAGTTGTCTCTAAGCCATGCCAGTTAACTGATGGCAAGCAATTGTGAAGGGTGAGGAGCATCAGTGATGGTGGTTAGGAGTCCTGAGATGGCGGTCACCAAGTGGTTCAACTATAAGCCTGACACGATGGGTTCTACTATACATGGAAAAGAGCCTGAAGATGTTTGCACCAGATGGTCCAACAAGGAAAAAACACACATCAAGGTGAAAAAGCCAGCAGTAGTTAGAGTACAACACAACATGAGAAGAGCAGATTAGTGTATACTGACTGTATACTGAGCTTTTACAGGATGTCAAACAGGACCAAGAAGTGGATTACGCGGATGATTGCTCTTTAAAGATATTCATGGTTGCATCTCCATTATGACATTTTGACCACACAATAGTGACATTCCATAGCCTTGTGTTATCATCTACCGCCCAATATACCCATAAACCTTCCCCATATTCTGTCCTGTCAATCTTACCACGGGGCTCCAGACTGAGACTAAAGGGTCACATTTGTGACCTTTATTCCAGCAGTTGAGTGACTACAGACATTGTCTACATTTGAAAAAGCTGCTCCGAATTATGTGTTGTACCAACGAACAATATAGATCCTCTGGGAGATACTGCACAACCCAACACACCTCCGTCCTTTTTCCGCAACCCCCCCCCCCTATACCCTCCCAAGTGCTGCTATTACAACATTTACACTACCACATGAAAGGCATGAGTAACCAAGTTTCCAACCAGGGGATTTTTTTTTGGCTAAACATGTTTTATCTCACCAAAAACTTGTTGATATAGATGATGGAAAGGCAAATGATCAATCTAATTGCAATCATGATATCTCATTTGATTCCACCACATTCTGTAACTGCACATGGTTTTCAAATGCCAAGTGAAAAGAAGAATGTTTTGCGGCCGCTTTTACTAAAAAATGTTCATATATAATGCTCAGGGATGTCCTAGCTGCATTATCTACATCAGCATTTTCACAAACAATCATAACATGTCCTCTGATCACTGATCACTGGTTTCAAAAGCTGGACAAGCTAATTGTCTTATCTACTCTATTTTCCATATATTTCTTACACTGAAATTACATTAAGAATACACACCTTATTTGAAATCTCTAACCTTTGACAGCAATTGCAATTACCTACACATCTGATGAGGAAATTCAAAGCCTTTCTAAGATGACTTTCTGTGTTCTGCCACTAAAATGGATGCCAGTGACACAATCTATGGGATACGGGCACCGGTGCTACCAGGGTCACATTTGAGTTGTGAGCCCTTGTACAGTTCTTTACAGTTACATTTACATTCAGTCATTTAGCAGACGCTTTTATCCAAAGCGACTTACATATGTGCGACTTACAATGTATACACATTTTACACTGATGGCACACTGCACATCAGGAGCAATTAGGGGTTCAGTGTCTTGCTCAAGGACGCTTCGACAGGGAATCGAACTAGCAACCTTCTATTTACTAAACGACTTCTCTACCTCCTGTACCACTGTCGCCCCTAACGTTGTATAATGCTGACCATTGTAATACTCATTACATATTCAACACAGTAGATGGGAATCTAATTAATTTACCTGGTGATGGCTCTTAACACTCTCCTGCAGTTTTTTAGCAAGTTATTTTTTTTCATAAAGGCCAATTCATTTAGCTAAATGTCATTTTTACTAAAAACTAGAACACTACATGCAGATCTTACAGTAAACGTTTTTAGGTCTTTGCATGGATTTAATGTCAAGTCACATTTGTATCAAACGCAAACATCTGAATAGCCCAGTCACTTAGAAAGAGCTTTCAACTCAAAGAACACTTAAAAAGAGCTTTCAACTCAAAGAAAAACTAATGAAAATTAACTAAAAATCCATTCCGTTTAACCTATTAATAATGTCATGACAAGTCTGCAGATCTCTTGATATGACATTTCTAGGGCAACCAAATTCAAACAGAGAAATGACTATTGAAAATAGTTCAGTAGTACCATTACATAAATCTTGACAGAAACTTCCTTTAGAATGAGAAAACATTGCAGAGCACACTGGACATAATGTTAATGTGATTTAATGCAATTAGAGACATCACTTGAAGGATAATCCCAGCAGCAGTCGGCCTCAGAACCGGCCAAAACAAATGTGGCCACAAGGTCACATACAAGATATCAAACATGACTGATTCTAAACGCACATCTAGCAAAGACGTGGACAGTGGTGTTCAGGCTCTGGGCTCTGTAAAAGGGGCCGGGAGACAATTTTATGGTTTGGGCGCTATATAAAAAACTATTGAATTGAATTGAATTAAATTAAACAAAGCATCTATACAATAAGAAATCCACTTCCTGTTCAAACAGCCAGTTTGATACAAACTGACCGTATGAGTATGAGACTGACGACTGATAGTAGTTGTAGGCACATTCAGAACCTACTAGAACACACAGGCACATAGCATCCTGTTTACTGCTTCCCAGTACCAAGAAAAGCAGATGAGGTAAAGAGCAGC
>NW_024879705.1:0-91779 GCF_900700415.2 Clupea harengus | reverse complement strand
ATGGGCTGGTTCAGTTCTTAGTGTCAGAACTATTGGTTAGGGTAGACTCTTCCTACTTCCTATCCTTTGTTTTGTTTATTTTTTGATTTTGATACTGTGGCCTGTTATTTTTGTGGTTTTGATATGGTGCACTATGTGTGCATGTCAGTGAATTGGATGTGTGAAGTGTAAATGGCACTTTATAGGTCTTCATTGTAGAGTTTGTGAATAGCGCGACTCTAAGTGAGTTCTTAAATGAACAGCCTTTTGGTTGACAGAGGTATACAAGGGGATACCTATTTCAATTCACGAATGTATTGTAAATAATGTGATGACCTGAAGAGGTGGTGTTATGGAATGTGTTAGGCATACTGTTGGTACCTGGGCATGTTTTTCATGTTTTTTTGTTACAAGCTTTAAATGTCATTGCAGGGGTGTGGATGATTTGTTTTTATGTGCAAGTGGAATTAAGAGTGGGAGAATGTAACAGTGAAGATTTGGTTTCTTCCACTTGCATCCTTTTTGTGCTATTTAAATCACACTGAGCATGTGCATAAGTCATGTTGTTGGGAAATAGTGGCCTCTAGGGGTTATGCATGTTGTACAGAGTGGCTCTCCTCAGAGTTTGGAGATATAGTCACGATTAGCACACTGTAAGGTGTCCCATGCTGCTGTGCTAAGGAGTCCCGTGATATTGTTTGTGCCAGGTGAATAAACTGGAGAACTTCACCCACGTCTCCCGGCTTTCTCTATGTAAAAACTACACAACGCAGACATATTCAGAGGGTTACATGTGTATCATGCCATGCGTTACAGACCTCATACGACACAAAGACTGAAGGGAGTTGGGAGTTTATTGAAACCAGTCACAGCAAGGGGACAGGGGGGAAAACGGGAACAAACTCAAAAGCAAAACGGGATGAAAGCTTAGAAGTTCTACTGGGTTGAAAATAGAACGCACAAAAGATCAAAGTCCAAAACCTACAACACTCAAAAGTAAGACAGGGGATAACTGAGAATAAACTAGAAAATAGAACGCCCTGGGTGTCGTGGAACACAGAAACTTAACGTCGCAGGAGCGCGGGACTAGACTATGACTAAACGGCCTGGAAGTCGCGGAATAAACTTGTGCGATAAACGGAGAGTGGAGATCTGGCGCTTGTGTCGACTGGGGAATAATCCATATGTGATATGAGCGTCAAGCGAGAACCGACAAGGGAGTTTAGGGAGTGAGTAGTTTAAGTAAGTTGAGTGCCAGGTGTGTGGGATCAGTAATCAAGTGATTGGGAAGGTGTGTGAGGCTGGCAGGTGCAGGTCATCAGAGGATAGGGAAGGTGTGTGAGTTGAAGTCAAAAGGGGGGCGTGGCCGGAGCTGGATTCAGGGCAGACGTGACACCAGGTTGTTTGAGGTCAATTGGACATATTATAAAAATTGTTTCTTGTGCTGTTTTGGGGGGGAAAAAATGTTCCTTCCAAAACAATGTATTTTAAGTTCCTCCTGCACTAGAGTATTTTAATGATTGTGTAATTCTATCTTATTCAAATCATCTTTATTAGCATGCATTTGGTGTTTACAAGGATTATTAGATTATTTTCCATTCCATTTTCCAGTATGCAGATCATCTTAATGTACATAATTTCTTAGATGACATTAGTCATCCTGCACATCATTAGTCATGATGCACACATATGATGAATATTATTTTTTATTTTATAAACCTTATGTCTGACACAATGATAGAATACGCTTGGTGATATTTGAATGAAATGTATAGTTTAATCATTTTTAAACAGATAAACCAATACTGCAGAGATGCAGTCATCTCTGACCTGCCTCAGGGAACTTTCTGAACAGCTTCAGTATGAAGTCTGCGCCCCTATGCCCTCTCCAGCGGTGAACAGCCCCCTTCACGCCTGCTGAAAGTTTCAACTGCAGTAGTGCAGTCATGTGTATTCTCTTTTACTGTACAAATCACCTCTGCCAACACTCTTATCAAAACAAATCCATGCTATTCAACCACACAACGTTTTTCCCCATTATTAAATTTGCTACAAAAAATGACAAAACATGATGTTGACACAATTATGGCCCGGGCCAGTGGCAGCCTTGACAGTAGTGATCTCCTGCATCTTCAGCCAGTGGCAGCCTTGACAGCAGTGATCTCCTGCATCTTCAGCTTCAGTTACAGAAGAGGGTTAGGGGGAGGTTGACTTCCCCATTTAAGACATTGACCCTCCAAAGAAGGCAAAAGGAACAGTTTGTGGGGGTTGAAACACTGCAACATTTACACATTGTGTACTTTTTAAACTGTGTTGTACTCGAAAGAAAAAGCTCCCCCCCCCCCTAACCTCCAATTGCCACTGCATAATTCACACTCAGTGAAATCCCCCTCAAACACCTGCTGAAAGTTTCAACTGCAGTAGTGCAGTCATGCGTATTCTCACACAAGGAGGTTTTTGTACAGCTCTTTATCACTGTGTGAACGTGGGACCACTGTTGTAACTCTGGCAGTAGTAATCTCCTGCATCTTCAGTCTGGACTCCTCTCTCACCTGCTGGAGTGTCAGCTGCAGCTGTGCACTCGTATGATCTGGCGAAGGGAGGTTTTTGTACGACCCTGTAACACTGTGAACGCCCACACACTGTTAGGGTAATGGAGACTTACAGTAGTAATGTCCTGCATCTTCAGTCTGGTCCCCATCAGCCGCTCAGAGTGATGTCCATACAAGGTCCACTCCCTTGATGGAGTTCCAGACTAAACTTTTGTCTAATTGCATGTCTAATTAAGAGTTTAGGAACTTCTGATAACAAATGAAGTGCTCCTTTCACAACACTACTGACTTTACAGCTCAGAATGCATTCCCATGTAAGACCACACCGGAGTTTTAACCACAGGGCTGCAGAATTGTTTTCAAAATCAATTGTGGAAACACTTCCACCCCCCACCAAGATTCACCAAGCGCACCTTCCTTCCTCCCCCTACTTTTTCAACCACCAGCCACTACAGATATCCGTGGAGGAGAGTGGGGTAAGATGTATGTATTTTTTATTTTTCATTTAGGGTAATCTATAGCCAAGGGAATATGAGACAAATAAAATGAATGCATACAAACCAAGTTCAGGATGTGTGCCAAACTCAAATAGACAATAAAATATGGGGTCCCAATTTGGTCTCAATTTACCCCATGTTAGCTGTCTGAGAAAAACTGTTTGTACCACCAAGATTTAATGATTCTTTCTCCCACAAAAAGTGCAAACTAAATGTAGGGTCACATGACAGACAAAGATGTGTATGGTTGCCCAGATACAGGAGGTGGGTCACCACCATACAGGCAGGTGGCTCTCCCTTACTGTACCGTAAGTCGCTTTGGATAAAGCATCTGATCAATGCAATAAATGTAATATAAATGTACATTTAGTTTGTTTCAACTCATTTGACCAATGTAATAAAGAACAGCTTGAAATGTTAAAAGTTCTTGTATGTTTTTAAATTATTATTATTTTTTTTTATTATGTATAAAATAGAAATTAACACTCCTCATGCCCCAGAAGCAAGCCATAGGCGTCAGTGGCAAGGAAAACTCCCAGAGCTAAAAGAAACCTTGGGAGGACCCTGGCTTTTGGGGGCAACCCGTCCTCCTTGGCAGGTGCTGGGGACAGCAGACGGATTGGGCCGATATTCGATGAGAAGCTGAAAGAGGAAAAGTCGAGCTCATTAGTGTCACAGCATCATTCATGTCTTCTCTAGACTGTAGCAGGGTAAAACATCTGACAATTTCCATTCATCAAAGAAAAAGTTTGTCTGCATATCTAACCAATGATCATATAGTTATAAACATCTATTTATACAAGACAAAGACCAGTTATTCACTGAAACAAGCACCATTTACGTTTGCAATCAACTCTTCAATTTGATGTAAGCAATTAAAACGTCACTTTAATCGTTCTACCTTTTTAACTTTTCAGTTTCAATTTCTACCTTTTAGTTTGGGAGAGTTCCCCGCTGGGTCTGAAAGATCTGCTTCCACAGTGGTGTCTCTTGGCTGCCATGTTGTATGATACTCGTTTTGTGTGGCCAGGACACATTTAGTGTGAGCGCTGCATGGAATGAAAGCAAGGATCATTTAAAGTGTGCTTTAAACAACTTCAGGCAGTACTCAATCCTATAATTATACTTTGACCTTGTTGGTCAGACAGTTTAAATGTGCAAATGCTATTGGCATCATGTGAGCTTAACCTTGTAGACAATGGTGTTGCCCAAACCTAACCCCTACTTTACTCCCAGTCCAAGATCATTGCTCTAGATTTTAAATAACAAGGACATCTGTCTTACCCTTGGTAACAATGCCCTGGCACTTCTCATACAACCCATCTCATTATAAAAGAGCTTTATGACAGCAGTTCCTGTGAGATGCGCTCTCCTCCCCCTTGGGTTACTTCTCTGCTTCTTTTGAACCACTAATCATGAGAGTCAGAAGCATATTTCGTATTGTTATTAATTTGTTTGATTGATTGTTTGTTTGTTTGTTTGTTTGTTTGTTTGTTTGTTCGAGCCTAAGAGCCTGAATGTCTATTAAGGAGGTATTGCACGACCAGCCATCTTACTGACCTTTTGTCTGACTTGCTCCTTCTTGGTGTCCTGTCGCCTCCTCTCAAAACATATTGATGCGACTCGCACTGCCCCTCACCTTTGACAGCCCAACCCGCATTTTACGGTGTCCACTCGTTTGCCTCCTTCTCGCAGCATGCACTTTCTGCCTGTCTTCCAGACACCATTTTCTCTCCTCCTCCACTTTATACATCTCCAGTGTCTGCTTTACCCTTCTCTCGAAATCCTCCTTCATGTAGTCCTTTTCATGCTGGAACCTCAGCAATTCTGCCTTTTGTGTTTCCTTCAAACTTTTCTCTACTTGTTTTCCAAAACTTGGCCTGAAAAGCTTGGTCACGGCTTTGGCAAAACGTCGTGGTGCAGCGCTTATTTTGTCAGTCAACTCATCACGTTTGACAATTCTTATAGTCCATCTCCTGTTGTTTTACGTTTCCTTTCATCATATTTAAGCTGTCTCTTCAACTTCATGTTTTCCTCCATCTGCATTTTCTCATTCATTTCCCTCTCCTTCTCGTCCTTTTTCCCTTCCTCATGTGCTCTCATGATTTCAGCTTCACTCTTTTTTCTCTCCTCGTCCAGCTGCCTCTGGAAATGTTTTCTCCTGCTGTTTTCAAACCTTTTCTGCTCTGCCAGTTTGCGTTTCTCTTCCTCTTGTCGTTGCTTCTTAAGAACCTTCTGCCTTTGTTTTCCCTTTTTTGCTTCCTCTTTCATATCCTTTCTGTACCCTTTTAAGCAGGCTTTTAGGTTGGCTGCCTCTAATTTCAGTTCCTTTTCAACCCTTTTCTGACCCTTTTCAATTTCTACCTCTTGCACTCTCAGTGCCTCCTTTGTCTTACTTTTCATGTCTGACCAGATTGATTTCTCACTTTTTTTGAAGGTTTCCTTCTTCAATTTCCAGCTGGTCTTTCTCCTTTTTTGTATGCCCACTTGGCCTCTTTCTCCAGCTCTTGAAAGATATCCCAATTTCATGTCAGTGGTCAGCACCAAATACCTCAACTCCGTGTAGCGCTGAGTTTGGTCTTCCTGTTTCAGGCTCTTTTTAATGGTCTGTGAATGGTTTGGGGACAGTATGGCTGTTGGTTCCTCTTGGAGGGTAGCATGTCCGTTGCTGTTTCCTCCTCATTATCGCTACTGTCCTCACTGTCACTCTCTGTCTGCGCCCTCTCCGCACCTCTTTCTGTCCCTAACTGATCCTCCTCAGTCATAATTTCATCCTCTTCACTGTTTCCTTCTTTTCCTCTCCCAATGAAGCCTGAAAACCAAAGAAAAAATAGTTTGATATTATATATATATACAGTGCCCTCCACAATTATTGGCACCCCTAGTGAATATGAGCAAAACAGGCTATGAAAAAATATGTCTTTGCTGTTTATCCTCTTGGTCTTTCACTCAAAATATTCACAAAAATCTTAACCTTTTCATTGAAGTAAAATTATTGAAAGAAAAAAAAAACTGTTGACATTAAATTCATATTTTCCACAAAACATGTGTGCCACAATTATTGGCACCCCTAGAAATATCTTGTAATTAAAATCTAACTGAAGTATATTTCCAGTCATGTTTTACATTTTTAAGTTAACCTGTTTGACTAGGAACTCTTATGAGGTCAACCATGACTTCCTGTCCCACTGGCGTACAAATATGAGGTGACACAGGCCAAATTCCATTAGTCATTCATCACTATGGGAAAGACCCAAGAACACAGTGACGATGTGCGACGAAAAGTTGTTGAGCTGCACAAATCAAGATGTGGACACAAGAAAATCTCTAAACAGTTGAAAATACCCATTTTCACTACAATGGAAATAATTAAGAAGTTTAAAGCGATAGGAGATGTTAAGAATCAGCCTGGAAGAGGACGTGTCTGTACATTGACCCCACGCACTGTGAGGAGGATGGTTCAACCGGCAAAATAATCTCCAAGGATCACAGCTGGAGAATTGTAGAGGTTAGTTGAGTCTTGGGGTAAGAAAGTCTCCAAAACTACCATCAGACGCCACCTACATCACCACAAGTTGTTTTGGAGGGTTGCCAGAAAAAAGCCTCTGCTGTCAATCAACAACAAACTAAAGCGCCTACAGTTTGCCAAATGTAAGACAGACTTTCAAATGGGACCGAGTTATATGGTCAGATGAGACCAAAATAAAGCTTTTTGGCAACAAACATCAAAGGTGGGTTTGGCGTAGACAGAAAGATAGCCATACAGAAAAGCACCTCATACCCAATGTGAAGTATGGTGGCAGATCTTTGATGTTGTGGGGCTGTTTTTCTTCCAAAGGCCCTGGACATCTTGTTAGGATACATGGTATCATGGACTCCATCAAATACCAGCAGATATTAAATGAAAACCTAACCGCCCCCTCCAGTAAGCTTAAAATGGGCCGTGGTTGGACCTTCCAGCAGGACAATGATCCGAAGCAACACCTCAAAATCAACACAAAGATGGTTCACCAACCGCAGAATAAAGGTTTTGCCATGGCCATCACAGTCCCCCAACCTAAACCCCATAGAAAATCTGTGGGATGTGCTGAAGCCAAGTCTACAAATGTTGACCTCAGAATCTGAAGGATCTGGAGAGATACTGCATGTAGGGATGGTCTCAGATCCCGTGCCATGTGTTCACCAACCTCATCAACGCATTATAGGAGAAGACTCAGAGCTGTTATCTTGGCAAATGGAGGGTGCACAAAACATTAAATTAAGGGGTGCCAATTAGTTGTGGCACACATGTTTTGGGGAAAATATTTATTTAATATCAACAGTTTTTTTTCTTTCAATAATTTTACTTTCAATGAAAAGGTAAGATTTTTGTGAATATTTTGAGTGAAAGACCAAGAGGATAAACAGCAAAGACATATTTTTCATAGCCTGTTTTGCTCATATTCACTAGGGGTGCCAATAATTGTGGAGGGCACTGTATATGTGGTTTGGGTTTTGGGGTCTCATACACTTATAACCCAGGACTATGGAAACACTTAAAGTGGACCACTCATCAACTTTCATTCATTTATGGCACTTCAGACGTAACTGCATATAAGTGATAGCATCTTAGTTGACAAGCAGTCCTACTTAAGAATCTTTTGATGAACCCAATTTGTAGCAAGTTATCACATTTAAAATACAGACCATCTCAATTCAGTGGTCCAATCAATGTTCTCACGCCACTTGAATTCAGTTCAAATTAAAACTCATCAACTTGAACTCACTCTAGTAGGTGGTGTGTGTGTTGCATTCCTCCCGGCCACGGCTCGAAGAGTGGTTGCACAGACACAGGTGGTGGGTGGTTCATGCAATGGGTCTCTGAGTGATAGGTCTGGAATGGATATTAACTCGTGGGGGAAAGTACACCTGTCTTGGAAAGAGGAGCAATCAGTGCAGGTGATTGTATGAGAGGATGAAACTGATCCGGGTCTTGAATGACCTCGATGGGACAACCGGGAATCCTTTGCTAGAGTATTTTTGGAGGGGGGCAGCTTCTTCTTTATGCTTCGTGGTGACAACCGGCGGGACAGGCCAGTGTTCTTCAACGTGCTATTAGGAGCTGATGGTTTGGAGACAGAACAGTCCACCCTAGGATCGCTTTTCTTGGAGGAAAGAGAGGGTTTTGATGCGTGCTTCCAACCATTGGGCAGAGGGCGAGCAACAGCACCATTTTTGATATTCTCCCTTTTCTTGTTTCCTCTCATTGTACATTTAGCGGGGTTGGATCGGCTTGTTTCTGATTCATTCGGATTCTGAAGGGAGGCAGGTGAGGGACAACTCTGTGATGTGTGCTCTGAGTCTTGTTGTAAAAGGTGAGCATCAGCGTCGGCCGTGACCCTCTCCTTCACCCGTGCCAGGATTCTTTTATAGCTCTCAAGCTCGTGTTTGATCTCAGCCAACGTGTTTGCATCCTTTTCCCTCTCCAGTTCCCCCATTTTCATGGTCTCACTATCATGGATCTTCCTCCTCTGTTCAACCTCAGCTGGAAGGCCTCGGATGTCCAACAGATAAATCTGCAAAGTGGCCAGCTCTCTTTTTCTCATCACTGGAATTAAGTCCATAATATGGCCTCTTTCCTCCATCTCTCTTACCCTTCTCTCATATTCTGCAAGAGGATCTGGGCCTAGGGGATCACGAGAGATTTCTGATGTTTTAAGCTTTGGTTTTGCCTTAGCGACGGCTGTAGTTGACGGGGCAGGTGCTTGTAAAATTGGTGGTTGATGCCGATTCTCTCTTTGGGCAGTCGCCTGGAATGGATGCACACCAGGAGCAGAGGCAGTTGGAGCAGGACTGGTGTGCAATTCAACAACCAAGTGAGAGGCCGGCTGAGGCTGACTTGAGGACAGCGGAGGAAAGGGAGCACGGGATGCCCCGAGAGGAGATGGCATGACAGAGAACGGGTGGATCACTGGACTCGGCCTTGAGTAATGGTCTGAATGTCCAGGAAAAAGCTGCGCAATCTGTGGCTGGAGCTGAACTCCTGCCTGCCAACTAGATATCATGTCGGCACCAGCAGCACACTGCAAGTTGTCTTCCACAGCGCAGGTCCGCTTGGACTGTTTAGGTGGAGCGGGTCTAGGCGCAGGTTTTAGTGTTGGGATTAGCTCCCACACTGGCTCAAGAACAGAACCAGAGGAGGATGGGGACAGACTTCCCTCAAATGTTCGAACCTGTTTGAGGTGGACAAAAATTAAAATTCGATTTGTGTGAGTGTCAATGGCGTCAACAATTATTGACTGGTTAACCTGGTAACAATTGTAAACTGTATAAACACTATGAAGTACTTTCACCTACATTATACTCCAAGGTATCTTGTCTCCCTGCCTGCTGTGCCATCCACACAGAGGCCTCTCTACATGCCCGCTCTGCATCCCTCTGAGACTGCTTCATTACGCCCAGAAACTGGTTTTTGAAGGTCCTCAAAAGACGAATGTCTGATTCAGTTCTCGCAACCTGCCATGCCACAAACATTTGATTCAAAACCCCTCCTAAGTCCTCTCTTCCATTCTATTCAGTTTATATCCTTTAAATGTTCTACTGATCAGTTATAGCACCCACACATTTCTATACCAAGTACACCACCAAAGACTTTCTATACTGATGGTCTGACTGTAGTGCGTAAACATACCACAGGTGTCCATCTTGGTTCTGGGCTGCTACCCTCATCAGGCTGCAAAAATTCAATTAAATTCAATTCTATTCAGTTAGATTATATTGTTCAGTAAAGTTAAATATATGTTATACACCTTAATGTATTATTTTTAATACATTTTACTTTAACCAACGTTTCATTTACAAAGACTAGGCCATAGACATGACTTACAGGCTCAGGATGGACTCGTGTGCGAATCATCTTGAGATCTAAAGAGAAGAAGAGATTAAGCAAGATACATACAGTTAATTCAATAAATAAGCAGAGATATATAAAGAGAGGCTGAATTAAAATATGCAACAGCCTTCAGTAATACATTTACTATGGTAAAGCAAAACAAAAACAAAACCACATGAGAAAACAGGGGACACAAAAATCAGACTGAAAGAAAGACTAGAGGGCAGAAACGGTATCAACCAATTAATTGAAACTTACCTGATCACCTTTTTTGTTGTGACTTGTTGTGGTTTTAAAACACTACTTCACTCAGCAATACTTTTCTTGTGTCCTTGTCCCACACCTGCTCATTTAGAATGAACTTTTAAAGTCGTTTTTTAACATGGTTGTGATGTGTCATACCGGAGCATTATGACATCATTATAACACTATGGTAACCTGTGTAATCATTGTATTTGGCGTCACTGTGGTCGTACAGGTGTTTTCGTTTTTCAATTTCATATATTAATTTAAAGTGATCCTTTCTTCAACACTATCAACTATCTTATCTTACTATCACTATCGTATCTTCAAACAGAAAAGTAACGTTAAAATTTGGGACGTTTGGGAAATAATCGGATTTATTGCTTCCTTCATTATTCACAGCAAAATATATAATAATTTCCATTACATTTCCTAGATGCATTACCAGACTCTATGTAAAAAGGGCCACGCACACCTCGCGGAAAATAATAAAAATAGAAGGCAGGTCTATTTCTGAATTTTCGGCGCGGAAATTATCGGCGCGTACATTCCGTTTCTGCGTCTGGTGTAGCCACTCACATTGCTTACAACGGATTAGAACTCTGCTAGTGTCCACGCCGCGTCTGCAAGGCAGAATTTCCGCGCTTGGTGTAGAAACGGCGTTACAGTATCTATAGGCCTACAAAGTGCAAGCAATATAATAAGATAACATAAACAAATAATAATTATAATATCCCTGAAAATAGCAAAGAAAATAAATGCTGAAATCAAGTCTTAAGTGTTTAAATGAGCTGGGCAGGTGATCTATTTACTCTTGGTGAGAAAACGTGTCACATGAAAAACCTGCTAGAGTGTCTGCTGACATTATGAGATTAAGACGTTTTTTTTGTACTGATTGTAGATATGATGAATTTTGATTACAAATCCCCGGGAGATATGACACTTCAGTAATCACCATATGCTTCCTAGGCCAGACAAAATGGGTTTGATTATAATTGATAATTCATCATTTCACTTCAGCTGATCGTTTCTATTGGTAAGGGGAAATAATTGTCTAATATGATGGCCACAGAATGATGTACACTACTATTAAAGCTATTTAATGTGAATTTCGTTCAGTGGACCAACTATAACAGAGTTGCACAGAGCTTATAGTTGGTTTTGCAGGTTCTGCTGGCGTGTAGTGAGCCTGAATGTTTTAGGTACACTGCTATGGTCTAACTCCTAACTAAACCTCCAAAAGACCTACTTTCATTGCAGTAGACGGTATATTTGTGAGCGAGGAACAAAGCCTAACAAAGCCTTTGGTTATATAAGTGTGTGATCAGTGTGGTGATTAAAGCCCTATGTTTACCAGTGGCAATGACACCGATTCAGCAGTCAAGTTAAGGAGCAGTCTATCTTAACCCAAACCTGGGAACTTGATCTAATCCAAACCCCGGAAGTCCTGAATAAATAGCATGAGGAATTAAACATCTTCTCCTGTGTATAACTCAAATAAATGATTACCATGCCAGGCAACCTCTCCCTCTCCTTCTATCTCTTCCTCTGTCTATATATCATATTGATACTGATGGTGGATGTATTACTTGTCATTTTCTTTGGGTCCCTAAAGTGACCAGGGTTCGTATCCCAGTATCTTCACCTACCCTAATCCAGGGATTATAATTTTCTCATTGCGTTTACAATCAGATTTTTTTTTTAAAGATTTATTATTTGAAGAAAGGATTAACTTTTAATATGAATTTAAAATCTGTTATGATGGTCTTGCAATGTTAATGCAGCCTATGTGCCCTATGTCCAACCAATTCAGGTAGACCTATTTAACCTTGTATGCAGGCCTGACTGTACTTGAGTGGAGTCTCTATGGGTTCTAAATTTAAAAACATTTGAATTTGCTTTTGTATATTATAGCCGATAACAGCTATTAATAGACAGGAATAATATTTGGCAAGCACTCTCATTGAAGAAGAGTTTGGTCGTTTCAGTTGAGTCGCAAAGCAACTAGGCCAGACTAAATTGTATGGCTAAAGTCAAACAGCCAAATAATATCATTACATTACATTTACATTTAGTCATTTAGCAGACGCTTTTATCCAAAGCGACTTACAATGTATACACATTTTACATTTACACTGATGGCACACTGCACATCAGGAGCAATTAGGGGTTGCTCAAGGACACTTCGACAGGGAAACGAAACTAGCAACCTTCTGATTACTAAACGACTTCTTTACCTCCTGTACCACTGCCGCCCCATATCACAAGTAAACTTACCAAATATCAGCAATGTTGTTGTAGTCTTTCTAATTGTGAATCATCAATTTAGTCAGCAAGACTTCTGTATCCTATTTGAGGTTTGATCTGGTGAAGTGAGCTTTTAATGTTGCCATATACAAGGTTATGCGACATTACACGTGCTGAATGATTATGACATCATAATGACAAGGTGATGTGGTCAAGGGTTGAAATGGCGGTGTCAAATTGCATTCTAACAGGTTGCCAAATAGGTCCTATTTACAATTTGGTGCTCAGTTTAGTAAAAAAAAATATTTTGCAGCCAATGTAACACAATATCATATAATTTGATAATTCCATTATCACCATTTAAAGCCTTAAGCAAAGGCTATACCTTAGTCTATGTACACCAACGATGATCACGTTTTCGACTTTGCTCTAGACTCAGTTTTCAAACACAGTTCGGTTTTCATTGCCTTTTTTTTCATATTCATAAACCATGTGTGTGTAACAGTGAAGATTTGGTTTCTTCCACTTGCATTCTTTTTGTGCTATTTAAATCACACTGAGCATGTGCATAAGTCATGTTGTTGGGGAAATAGTGGCCTCTAGGGGTTATGCATGTTGTACAGAGTGGCTCTCCTCAGAGTTTGGAGATATAGTCACGATTAGCACACTGTAAGGTGTCCCATGCTGCTGTGCTAAGGAGTCCCGTGATATTGTTTGTGCCAGGTGAATAAACTGGAGAACTTCACCCACGTCTCCCGGCTTTCTCTATGTAAAGAACTACACAACGCAGACATATTCAGAGGGGTTACATTGGTGCCGTGACCCGACACTTCATCACGTCAGCGCTTGCTGATCTCCGTGGGACATCGCATTGATTTGGGTCGTCCGACATCGCTGGAGTCCAACGCTAGCTGGTTTGTGATCACTTAGCAGGCAGCGCAGTTAAACTAACGTGACCTAGTAGGCTACTAGCAAGCTAGAAACTTTGATGCAGACGGTGCAGCTAGCACTTTCTCTATTTCGCTCACATTGTCACGGATCTGATGGAAACGTAATGTTAAAGTTTATTTTGCATTGAACTTTCAACTGGGAATTTTAATTTGATGTTTCAAGTGGAGTTTGATTATATATTTTTTTGGCCACAGTATTTTTGTTTTATCTTTACTTGTATTTAGTGATGGATAATACTGATTTCCACTACCTAGGTGTTGGGAGGGCGAGGGATTTAATGGGTGTTGGGAGAGCCACTGATTTTGTGGGTGCAGGGAGGGCAATTTTTACTCCTGGGATAAGTCGTGGGAGGGCTCAGCCACGTTATCCGGGGCAGTTACCTGTGCCACCTGGCCCCATAGATGTGCTTGGTGCAGATACTACGCACATGGGTGCATGTGGAGGTAGTGAATTATTCACCAACAGTTACCCAGCTCCCCTAACATCCACCCCTATAAGTTCATCTTCTGAGACAGAGAACACACTGAAGCACTTAGGTGTTTTGATCACTGAGTTAGGCAAACACATTGGTGACACTGTCACAGCCCGTTTATTGTCTGACAGAGATTATGTAGGTACACAAGCATTCACTCCTGACACTTATAATGGCGGTAGCCGCCAGCCCCAGAGCACTACGGTAGACATGTCTCAGCTTAATGTGGTGCTGAAGTCAGAAGTCAAAGACCTGCCCATGTTCCGTGGCGATGGCACAGACAAGTACACAGTGAGTGAATGGGTGGATCTCATGGACACTTTTCTTAAAAAGAAAAAAGTTGCTAATGCAGACAAAGCGGATGAAATACTAAGTAAATTGATGGGCAGAGCTTAAGGATGTGGTCAAGATAGCACTCAGAAGCGACCCCTCTCGTGATTCAAATCAACACCCTGAAGTTATATATGCCATTCTCAAACAGCACTTCAGTGACATTTCATATTCTTGCATGCCGCTTGCAGAGTTTTACAGCACACTACCTAAACATAGGGAGAGTGCGTTTGATTACTGGGTCCGCTTAAACAAAGCAGCAGATGTCGCTGACGAGGGCTTGAGGCGCCAGGGCCAGAGAATGGAGGATGTGAACAAAGAGGTAGCAATGATGTTTGTGCGCCACTGCCCTGATCAGTCCCTTGCCATGGTGTTCAAGAGTAAACTTGTTGAACAGTGGACGGCCAAGGAGGTCCAGGAAAGGATTGATGAGCATCAGTGTGAAATGAAGACCAAGCGCACTGAGGTCAGTTTCTTACCCAGGCAGAATGCAGCGTTCATGCTTAACAGTGAAGAGAGTCACAGTGAATACAGTCCAGATTGTGCATTGCAATCCTGTAAACAAAAAATAGAACAGCCCCGCCGTCTTGATGCAACTGTACCCACTTCACAGATTAGTGTAGACAGGATGGCTGACATGCTCAGCAAAGTTCTTGAAAGTGTCAATGCCCTGTGTGCTACTAACTCATTCAATGCTCCACAACACACTAGGAGGGGCCGTGACAGATGCTGCATATGTAGTGAGGGCTCTCACTCCACCCTTGAACACTGCCGAACCCACCGTCTGTGCTTTGCCTGTCACCAGCCTGGTCACATGAGACAGTCCTGTCCCTCTGCTCCCCAGCCGCCCCCCTCCAATGTGCCGTCCCCCCAGTTAAACTAGATAGCCTGCATTCGGAGAGGGGAAGTGTAGGCATTTCTAATGCATCCCTCAAACACACTGTTGACTTGAAGGTCATGTTTGAATCAGTTAAGCAGTCTTTGCCTAGCACGGCCACAGTCATCATGCAGAATACATTACGTCTACTCACAAGTGATAGTTTGTTTTATACCCCTGTTGTTATTAATGAATCAATTACTGTGAAAGCCATGCTTGATACTGGATCTATGGCGTGCACCATTAGTGAAGACATTGAGAGAAAATTAACTGATGCCGGCTCATTGGATTGTGATGTGAAGCCTAACACTACCATTGTTTTGGTGGGCTGTGGAGGGAAACTTGTCTATCCAAAGAGAGTATGTGACCTCCGCCTTAACCTGTATGGATGTGCCGTCATTGTGCCCACACTAGTAGTGCCCGGACAGATTGATGATTTGATTATTGGCACGAATGTGATTAAATTCTTGACCCATAAGCTCAAAGAAAGTGATGAGTACTGGAAAGTAGTCTCCACACAGGGCAGCTCTGGTGTCGGAGGTGACCGAGATGACTTTGTTGCCAGGGACTCCAGTGGCAGGGTGGAGTCCCCCCCGACAAGATAGGCACAGTAAAGCTCCACCAAGCCGTTACTCTTCTGCCGGGCCATGAGCATTTGGTCTGCCAGCAAACTCACGTGGCCCACCCGGCTCTACAGTCATAGTTGAGCCGACCACATCACGGTCAGTCCCGAGAAACATCCTTGTGGGGCGTGTTGTGACTCCTTTATGGGGTGATGGCTGGGTGCCTCTGAAAATAATGAATCCAACAGAAAAGCCTGTTTTTCTTAGAAGAAATGCGAAGGTGGCAGACGTCCATTCCTGCTTAGCTTTGGAAGACATGCAAGACGGTCAGCTGTCCCACCTTGTGTCCAATGGCCAGCGCGTTGACAGCAACACACAGGTTCCAGGTGCTAGATTCTCTGACACGTTGAAACAGCATGGCCTCAATGATCTGGATATTGACTCTTGTGAAGTGTCTGACAGTTGGAAAGCTGAAATGTGCAAACTCGCAGTTACTTATTCTGACATTTTTTCCAAGCACAGCTTAGACTGTGGTGAGGTGAAAGATTTTGTACACCGTATCCATTTGATGGACGACAAGCCATTTAGATTGCCATACAGACGAGTCGCTCCTGCAGATTACCAGAAGCTTCGTGTTGTCTTGAATGAGATGGAAGAAAGAGGGATTATTAGGAAATCTACAAGTGAATATGCGTCCCCACTGGTTCTTGTGTGGAAGAAAAATGGCGATCTGAGGCTGTGTACAGATTTTCGGTGGCTGAACGCCCGCACAGTCAAAGACGCGCATCCACTGCCCCACCAAGAAGACTGTCTTGCTGCTTTAGGTGGCAATGTGTTTTTTAGCACAATGGACCTCACCTCTGGTTTTTATAATGTTCCTCTCCATGAAGACGATAAAAAGTACACTGCTTTTTCCTCTCCTGTCGGACTCCATGAGTACAATAGACTCCCTCAGGGTCTCTCAAACAGCCCTGCAAGTTTCATGAGAATGATGTTGAAAATCTTCGGTGACCAGAATTTCATGAGCTTGCTTTGCTATCTTGATGACCTCATGATATTTGCTCCAAGTGAAGAACTTGCTTTGGAACGGATTGAAATGATTTTCCAGAGGCTGCGTTTACACAATCTGAAGCTTGCCCCTAAAAAATGTTTCCTCCTCAGGCGCTCTGTGCGTTTTCTTGGGCATGTCATAAACAGTCAAGGTATCTCTACTGACCCGTCCAAGGTGGAGGCAGTCACTAGTGTAACCAGGGCAAATCTTATGAGAGCAGATGGGCTGACTCCTGATGCCAAAAAGATACAGTCATTTTTAGGGCTAGTTATGTGGTATCAGCGCTTCATTGAGAATTGCTCCACCTTAGCTAAGCCACTTTTCAACCTCGTTGCTGGGAGAAAACAGTTCAGGGTAACTAGAGGAGGCAAGAGGAAAAAAGTCCCTGTGTTAAGTCAACTGACTGCTGCTGACTGGACACCCGACTGTGAACAGGCCTTGCAGAAACTTAAAGATGCCCTTCTCGGAAATGTCATACTGGCACACCCTGATTTTTCAAGACCTTTTATTCTCTCCACTGATGCCTCCACTGATGGCTTAGGTGCCGTTTTGTCACAGGTTGTGCCAGGGGAAGATCGGGCCCGCCCCATAGCCTTTGCGAGCAAGACTTTGAATAGGGCTCAGAGCAACTATCCAGCCCACCGCCTTGAATTTTTTGCTTTGAAATGGGCAGTTTGTGAAAAATTTAGTCACTTTTTGAAGGGCCACAGATTCACGGCATGGACTGATAATAATTCACTTACTCATATTTTGACAAAGCCCAAGCTTTGTAAGCTCCAGGACAGACAGCGTGATGATGCTGACCTTGCCCGTGTCATTTTTTATGTTGGGCGGAAACGACGGCCTTCCAGGCGTGAGCGGGCACAGGAGAACTGGAGCACACTGAAACTTTTAAAGCAGTGGGAGAAGTTGTCTTTAAAAGAAGAAATCTTATTCAGAGTGTCTAAAGATCTAGCTACTGGTAAGAAGAGATTTCAGTACGTTGTGCCTCAGTCTCTACGGTCAGATGTCTTGCGAGGCTGCCATGAGGATGCTGGTCACCAGGGTCAGCTTCGAACAATGCACCCAGGTTTTTCTGGGCAAACATGGAGCGTGATGTGGCCCACCATGTGAAGTGCTGCACCAGATGTGTAATGAGCAAAACACCAGAGCCTGACGGCCAAGCTCCTCTAGAGAGCGTAAAGACAACTGCGCCACTAGATTTTTGGACTGCAGAGGATGCAAAGGGCAGGGCAATCGACGTCTTAGTGGTGACCGACCACTACACAAAGCTGTCCCACGCATTCTGCTGCCCAGACCAGACGGCGAAACATGTTGCTCGAAAGTTATGGGACAATTTTTTCTGCTTCTATGGCTTTCCTGAGCGCATTCACTCTGACCAGGGTGCAAACTTTGAGAGTGATTTGATCGCTGCACTCCTCCAGATCTCGGGTGTGAGAAAATCCCACACGACTGCCTACCACCATATGGGCAATGGCCTTGTCGAGCGGTTTAACCGTACCCTCGGTAACATGATCAGAGTGCTCCCGCCCAGAGAGAAACAGTCTTGGCCCCAGATGTTGCACACTTTGACCTTTATGTACAACAGCACTATTCACAAAACGACCGGCTTTGCCCCATTCTACCTCATGTTTGGCCGCATCCACTGGCGTGTTCAGGGGGTGGCCTAGGGTGGCACGGGCCACCCCTGAAATCTGATTGGCCACCCCAAGTGCCACCCCAATATCTTAAAATATGATTGGCTATATGCCCAGTCATTTACGGTAACGTGTGACGTTGGTACGCTGCAAGAACGTTATACTATCTAACGTAGGCTAACGTGCTAATGTCAGACAGTTGGCTGACAGACGCCTCGCAAATCACATCAACTATTTTTGCTGGTTACAATAACGGTGTTATCGGATAGTACAGTGTCTTTTTCTCGCTAACTTTTGAAAAATCTAAGCGGGAAAACGCCGGAAATTTTTAATTTACTTAAAAGACATAGCCGTCAGCCGAGTTTGGTCCGGAGTTTAGCTGCTAAAGTTATCTTCTGTCCTGTCGTTTGAAGCAAACCTTTTAGCTCTGGCATTGGTCTCCCATTATGTATTTATCTATCACTTCACTGGATTGGAAGTCCATTTTCCAGGCTATCGCACGCCCCCTTCATTGAGGCAGAGGTTAGGTTTGCCTCCCCTATGTGCTTTTTCACTGTGGTTTTTATGACAGATCAGCAAGACTAAATAGCTTCTTCACATACGTGAAATACATTACATTACATTACCTATTATATGGATACAAACGACATAATAAAAGTGTCTACAAATATTTCAGTGATGACAAACAATGAGAAAGCGAAAGTCATGCGCTCAACCCAGTGTGTGAGGGATTGCACAATCTGAGATGAGGCGCAGCTCGTCGCTGCCTCACCTCGCGAGTCGCCTCTCTGTTTGAAAAGCACATGGTCAAATTCAGCGATTTTGATTATAAAAATGATCGGAATCATACAAAAAAATTAATTTAAGTAAAGATCAGTAGATACATATTAATATTGATTTTATCATTATTTGTTTTTTACTTTTCATGAGGTATGTGTATGACCTGTTTTCTACTGCCGGGCGCTTCACTGCAACTCTCCTATTTCAGTTTGGTTTTTAGAATGAGAGAATTTTAGGAGGATGCCATTACTGTGGCTCAACTAGGAGTCAGGTGCAAATGGGCCTTGTCCTGACAAGCTAGACTCAAAGAGTAATGTAAAGGGAAAAGAATATGTGTTCCCACTGTCACAGTTTTTCAAGAACACGGAGAAGCTAGGCCATGCCTGATGCAGCCTCTGTTGATTTTCTGTTCCTATTGTTGGCCCTTTTTTTTGTGCTTAATACCTGATGGAGATCTGTGACGTAATGTGCTTTGGTGAAGTGGACTGGAGTGGGTGGTCGGGAGGGTATTGGGGTGGGTGGTTGGGTTGGCCTGTGCCCGTGCAACATTCAACACAGGAATGTTTATGATGAAACTGTTACCAGAGCACAAAATTGTTTACAACAAAGTTATTCATAGATCTAGCCTCATAATTTTGTTGTCAAAGTGCACCAGATTGATGCACTGAACTTTAAAATGCGCAAAATGTTCTTATATATAAAATATATTCCCCCGGGGAGCATGCCGGGCCCAGACCCTCCTAGGGGGTTCGCATCGTTGTCACCTTTTTCATCCCTGATGAGTTTGCACCCCTGGGCATACGTGAGTGTATATGCGCAGGCGCTCCTGCTCACACTTCATGCCACCCCTGCATACGTCAGTGCCCCCCTTGTGCCACCCCTATCAAAAATGTCTGGACACGCCCCTGGCCGCATCCCACGGCTTCCTGTGGATGTGATGTTCAAGTCTGTGCTGAGGGAAGACAGTGATGCCCCTTACCCAAAGTTTGTTGACTCACTACAGAAGGATCTCCGTGAGGCGATGCTGCTTGTTGAAAAGAATACAAGCAGAGAGCAGAGACACCAAGCTCGAGTCTACAACCGGCGAGTGAAGGGTGACCAGATTGTGTGCGGCGACAGAGTGCTGCTTGCTAACAAGGGCGAGAGAGGCCGGAAGAAGTTGGCAGACAAATGGGAGAACGTAATTTACACTGTAACGGACTGTGACCCAAAGACTCACATCTTCAAAATACTCAACCCAGTGACAGGACAGACTAAAGTAGTCCACCGTAACATGCTCCTGTGTGTCAATTTTCTCCCTGTCATGCCCGAAACTGAAGATGAGAGTGTCTCTTTGGTCTCTACCTGCAGTGTTGAATGCGATGATGACACCGATGAGTGCGTCGACAGGACTGTCCGCACTAGTGAATGGGTGTCCCAAATCTCTGTCGAGGAGCCAGATCACTCACTTGAAGGCCCTGACAACGATGCCCTCTCGCAGGATGACGAAATGACTGAGTTGACAGCCGACCATGAGTCTGTATCCTACAGTGATGTAGTTGCCGGTCCTGTGCAGGATCGAGAGACCTGTGCTACTGATGCTGATACTGCCCATGATGTAGACAGTCTGAGTCCTACTGCACCAAACACCCACACTGAGCCCTTAGGTCCTCCTGATCCCACACAGGCCCAGCACCTTTCTGACACTTCTACACGTAGGTCCAGGGTAGGTCGTATCATTAGGCCTGTAAATAGGCTAATTTACAACATGTCAGCCCAGACCAGTTCAAAAGCACAAAGGCTCAGGAAATGGGCTGGTTCAGTTCTTAGTGTCAGAACTATTGGTTAGGGTAGACTCTTCCTACTTCCTATCCTTTGTTTTGTTTATTTTTTGATTTTGATACTGTGGCCTGTTATTTTTGTGGTTTTGATATGGTGCACTATGTGTGCATGTCAGTGAATTGGATGTGTGAAGTGTAAATGGCACTTTATAGGTCTTCATTGTAGAGTTTGTGAATAGCGCGACTCTAAGTGAGTTCTTAAATGAACAGCCTTTTGGTTGACAGAGGTATACAAGGGGATACCTATTTCAATTCACGAATGTATTGTAAATAATGTGATGACCTGAAGAGGTGGTGTTATGGAATGTGTTAGGCATACTGTTGGTACCTGGGCATGTTTTTCATGTTTTTTTGTTACAAGCTTTAAATGTCATTGGAGATTGTCCAATGCAGGGGTGTGGATGATTTGTTTTTATGTGCAAGTGGAATTAAGAGTGGGAGAATGTAACAGTGAAGATTTGGTTTCTTCCACTTGCATCCTTTTTGTGCTATTTAAATCACACTGAGCATGTGCATAAGTCATGTTGTTGGGGAAATAGTGGCCTCTAGGGGTTATGCATGTTGTACAGAGTGGCTCTCCTCAGAGTTTGGAGATATAGTCACGATTAGCACACTGTAAGGTGTCCCATGCTGCTGTGCTAAGGAGTCCCGTGATATTGTTTGTGCCAGGTGAATAAACTGGAGAACTTCACCCACGTCTCCCGGCTTTCTCTATGTAAAAACTACACAACGCAGACATATTCAGAGGGGTTACATGTGTATCATGCCATGCGTTACAGACCTCATACGACACAAAGACTGAAGGGAGTTGGGAGTTTATTGAAACCAGTCACAGCAAGGGGACAGGGGGGAAAACGGGAACAAACTCAAAAGCAAAACGGGATGAAAGCTTAGAAGTTCTACTGGGTTGAAAATAGAACGCACAAAAGATCAAAGTCCAAAACCTACAACACTCAAAAGTAAGACAGGGGATAACTGAGAATAAACTAGAAAATAGAACGCCCTGGGTGTCGTGGAACACAGAAACTTAACGTCGCAGGAGCGCGGGACTAGACTATGACTAAACGGCCTGGAAGTCGCGGAATAAACTTGTGCGATAAACGGAGAGTGGAGATCTGGCGCTTGTGTCGACTGGGGAATAATCCATATGTGATATGAGCGTCAAGCGAGAACCGACAAGGGAGTTTAGGGAGTGAGTAGTTTAAGTAAGTTGAGTGCCAGGTGTGTGGGATCAGTAATCAAGTGATTGGGAAGGTGTGTGAGGCTGGCAGGTGCAGGTCATCAGAGGATAGGGAAGGTGTGTGAGTTGAAGTCAAAAGGGGGGGCGTGGCCGGAGCTGGATTCAGGGCAGACGTGACACCAGGTTGTTTGAGGTCAATTGGACATATTATAAAAATTGTTTCTTGTGCTGTTTTGGGGGGGAAAAAATGTTCCTTCCAAAACAATGTATTTTAAGTTCCTCCTGCACTAGAGTATTTTAATGATTGTGTAATTCTATCTTATTCAAATCATCTTTATTAGCATGCATTTGGTGTTTACAAGGATTATTAGATTATTTTCCATTCCATTTTCCAGTATGCAGATCATCTTAATGTACATAATTTCTTAGATGACATTAGTCATCCTGCACATCATTAGTCATGATGCACACATATGATGAATATTATTTTTTATTTTATAAACCTTATGTCTGACACAATGATAGAATACGCTTGGTGATATTTGAATGAAATGTATAGTTTTATCATTTTTAAACAGATAAACCAATACTGCAGAGATGCAGTCATCTCTGACCTGCCTCAGGGAACTTTCTGAACAGCTTCAGTATGAAGTCTGCGCCCCTATGCCCTCTCCAGCGGTGAACAGCCCCCTTCACGCCTGCTGAAAGTTTCAACTGCAGTAGTGCAGTCATGTGTATTCTCTTTTACTGTACAAATCACCTCTGCCAACACTCTTATCAAAACAAATCCATGCTATTCAACCACACAACGTTTTTCCCCCATTATTAAATTTGCTACAAAAAATGACAAAACATGATGTTGACACAATTATGGCCCGGGCCAGTGGCAGCCTTGACAGTAGTGATCTCCTGCATCTTCAGCCAGTGGCAGCCTTGACAGCAGTGATCTCCTGCATCTTCAGCTTCAGTTACAGAAGAGGGTTAGGGTGGAGGTTGACTTCCCCATTTAAGACATTGACCCTCCCAAAGAAGGCAAAAGGAACAGTTTGTGGGGGTTGAAACACTGCAACATTTACACATTGTGTACTTTTTAAACTGTGTTGTACTCGGAAGAAAAAGCTCCCCCCCCCCCCCCCCCCAACCTCCAATTGCCACTGCATAATTCACACTCAGTGAAATCCCCCTCAAACACCTGCTGAAAGTTTCAACTGCAGTAGTGCAGTCATGCGTATTCTCACACAAGGAGGTTTTTGTACAGCTCTTTATCACTGTGTGAACGTGGGACCACTGTTGTAACTCTGGCAGTAGTAATCTCCTGCATCTTCAGTCTGGACTCCTCTCTCACCTGCTGGAGGTGTCAGCTGCAGCTGTGCACTCGTATGATCTGGCGAAGGGAGGTTTTTGTACGACCCTGTAACACTGTGAACGCCCACACACTGTTAGGGTAATGGAGACTTACAGTAGTAATGTCCTGCATCTTCAGTCTGGTCCCCATCAGCGCTCAGAGTGATGTCCATACAAGGTCCACTCCCTTGATGGAGTTCCAGACTAACTTTTGTCTAATTGCATGTCTAATTAAGAGTTTAGGAACTTCTGATAACAATGAAGTGCTCCTTTCACAACACTACTGACTTTACAGCTCAGAATGCATTCCCATGTATAGACCACACCGGAGTTTTAACCACAGGGCTGCAGAATTGTTTTCAAAATCAATTGCGGAAACACTTCCACCCCCCACCAAGATTCACCAAGCGCACCTTCCTTCCTCCCCTACTTTTTCAACCACCAGCCACTACAGATATCCGTGGAGGAGAGTGGGGTAAGATGTATGTATTTTTATTTTTCATTTAGGGTAATCTATAGCCAAGGGAATATGAGACAAATAAAATGAATGCATACAACACAAGTTCAGGATGTGTGCCAAACTCAAATAGACAATAAAATATGGGGTCCCAATTTGGTCTCAATTTACCCCATGTTAGCTGTCTGAGAAAAACTGTTGTACCACCAAGATTTTAATGATTCTTTCTCCCACAAAAAGTGCAAACTAAATGTAGGGTCACATGACAGACAAAGATGTGTATGGTTGCCCAGATACAGGAGGTGGGTCACCACCATACAGGCAGGTGGCTCTCCCTTACTGTACCGTAAGTCGCTTTGGATAAAAGCATCTGATCAATGCATAAATGTAAATATAAATGTACATTAGTTTGTGTTCAACTCATTGACCAATGTAATAAAGAACAGCTGAAATGTTAAAAGTTCTTGTATGTTTTTAATTATTATTATTTTTTTTTATTATGTATAAAATAGAAATTAACACTCCTCATGCCCCCAGAAGCAAGCCATAGGCGTCAGTGGCAAGGAAAAACTCCCAGAAGCTAAAAGAAACCTTGGGAGGACCCTGGCTTTTGGGGGAACCCGTCCTCCTTGGGCAGGTGCTGGGACAGCAGACGGATGGCCGATATTCGAGAGAAGCTGAAAGAGGAAAAGTCGAGCTCATTAGTGTCACAGCATCATTCATGTCTTCTCTAGACTGTAGCAGGGTAAAACATCTGACAATTTCCATTCATCAAAGAAAAGTTTGTCTGCATATCTAACCATGATCATATAGTTATAAACATCTATTTATACAAGACAAAGACCAGATATTCACTGAAACAAGCACCATTTACGTTTGCAATCAACTCTTCATTTGATGTAAGCAATTAAAACGTCACTTTAATCGTTCTACCTTTTTACCTTTTCAGTTCAATTTCTACCTTTTAGTTTGGAGAGTTCCCGCTGGGTCTGAAAGATCTGCTTCCACAGTGGTGTTCTCTTGGCTGCTATGTTGTATGATACTCGTTTGTGTGGCCAGGACACATTTAGTGTGAGCCTGCATGGAATGAAAGCAAGGATCATTTTAAAGTGTGCTTTAAACAACTTCAGGCAGTACTCAATCCTATAATTATACTTTGACCTTGTTGGTCAGACAGTTTAAATGTGCAAATGCTATTGGCATCATGTGAGCTTAACCTTGTAGACAATGGTGTTGCCCAAACCTAACCCCTACTTTACTCCCAGTCCAGATCATTGCTCTAGATTTTAAATAACAAGGACATCTGTCTTACCTTGGTAACAATGCCCTGGCACTTCTCATACAACCCATTCATATAAAAGAGCTTTATGACAGCAGTTCCTGTGAAGATGCGCTCTCCTCCCCCTTGGGTTACTTCTCTGCTTCTTTTGAACCACTAATCATGAGAGTCAGAAGCATATTTCGTATTGTTATTAATTTGTTTGATTGTTTGTTTGTTTGTTTGTTTGTTTGTTCGAGCCTAAGAGCCTGAATGTCTATTAAGGAGGTATTGCACGACCAGCCATCTTACTGACCTTTTGTCTGACTTGCTCCTTCTTGGTGTCCTGTCGCCTCCTCTCAAAACATATTGATGCGACTCGCACTGCCCCTCACCTTTGACAGCCCAGCCCGCATTTTACGGTTCCACTCGTTTGCCTCCTTCTCGGCAGCATGCACTTTCTGCCTGTCTTCCAGACACCATTTTCTCTCCTCCTCCACTTTATACATCTCCAGTGTCTGCTTTACCCTTCTCTCGAAATCCTCCTTCATGTAGTCCTTTTCATGCTGGAACCTCAGCAATTCTGCCTTTTGTGTTTCCTTCAACCTTTTCTCTACTTGTTTTCCAAAACTTGGCCTGAAAAGCTTGGTCACGGCTTGGCAAAAACGTCGTGGTGCAGCGCTTATTTTGTCAATCAACTCATCACGTTTGACAATTCTTATAGTCCATCTCCTGTTGTTTTTACGTTTCCTTTCATCATATTTAAGCTGTCTCTTCAACTTCATGTTTTCCTCCATCTGCATTTTCTCATTCATTTCCCTCTCCTTCTCGTCCTTTTTCCCTTCCTCATGTGCTCTCATGATTTCAGCTTCACTCTTTTTTCTCTCCTCGTCCAGCTGCCTCTGAAATGTTTTCTCCTGCTGTTTTTCAAACCTTTTCTGCTCTGCAAGTTTGCGTTTCTCTTCCTCTTGTCGTTGCTTCTTAAGAACCTTCTGCCTTTGTTTTCCCTTTTTTGCTTCCTCTTTCATATCCTTTCTGTACCCTTTTAAGCAGGCTTTTAGGTTGGCTGCCTCTAATTTCAGTTCCTTTTCAACCCTTTTCTGACCCTTTTCAATTTCTACCTCTTGCACTCTCAGTGCCTCCTTTGTCTTACTTTTCATGTCTGACAGCATTGATTTCTCACTTTTTTTGAAGGTTTCCTTCTTCAATTCCAGCTGGTCTTTCTCTTTTTTGTATGCCCACTTGGCCTCTTTCTCCAGCTCTTGAAGATATCCCAATTTCATGTCAGTGGTCAGCACCAAATACCTCAACTCCGTGTAGCGCTGAGTTTGGTCTTCCTGTTTCAGGCTCTTTTTAATGGTCTGTGATGGTTTGGGGACAGTATGGCTGTTGGTTCCTCTTGGAGGTAGCATGTCCGTTGCTGTTTCCTCCTCATTATCGCTACTGTCCTCACTGTCACTCTCTGTCTGCGCCCTCTCCGCACCTCTTTCTGTCCCTAACTGATCCTCCTCAGTCATAATTTCATCCTCTTCACTGTTCTCTTCCTCTCCCAATGAAGCCTGAAAACCAAAGAAAAATAGTTTGATATATATATATATATATGGTTTGGGTTTTGGGGTCTCATACACTTATAACCCAGGACTATGGAAACACTTAAAGTGGACCACTCATTAACTTTCATTCATTTATGGCACTTCAGACGTAACTGCATATAAGTGATAGCATCTTAGTTGACAAGCAGTCCTACTTAAGAATCTTTTGATGAACCCAATTTGTAGCATGTTATCACATTTAAAATACAGACCATCTCAATTCAGTGGTCCAATCAATGTTCTTACGCCACTTGAATTCAGTTCAAATTAAAACTCATCAACTTGAACTCACTCTAGTAGGTGGTGTGTGTGTTGCATTCCTCCCGGCCACGGCTCGAAGAGTGGTTGCACAGACACAGGTGGTGGGTGGTTCATGCAATGGGTCTCTGAGTGATAGGTCTGGAATGGATATTAACTCGTGGGGGAAAGTACACCTGTCTTGGAAAGAGGAGCAATCAGTGCAGGTGATTGTATGAGAGGATGAAACTGATCCGGGTCTTGAATGACCTCGATGGGACAACCGGGAATCCTTTGCTAGAGTATTTTTGGAGGGGGGCAGCTTCTTCTTTATGCTTCGTGGTGACAACCGGCGGGACAGGCCAGTGTTCTTCAACGTGCTATTAGGAGCTGATGGTTTGGAGACAGAACAGTCCACCCTAGGATCGCTTTTCTTGGAGGAAAGAGAGGGTTTTGATGCGTGCTTCCAACCATTGGGCAGAGGGCGAGCAACAGCACCATTTTTGATATTCTCCCTTTTCTTGTTTCCTCTCATTGTACATTTAGCGGGGTTGGATCGGCTTGTTTCTGATTCATTCGGATTCTGAAGGGAGGCAGGTGAGGGACAACTCTGTGATGTGTGCTCTGAGTCTTGTCGTAAAAGGTGAGCATCAGCGTCGGCCGTGACCCTCTCCTTCACCCGTGCCAGGATTCTTTTATAGCTCTCAAGCTCGTGTTTGATCTCAGCCAACGTGTTTGCATCCTTTTCCCTCTCCAGTTCCCCCATTTTCATGGTCTCACTATCATGGATCTTCCTCCTCTGTTCAACCTCAGCTGGAAGGCCTCGGATGTCCAACAGATAAATCTGCAAAGTGGCCAGCTCTCTTTTTCTCATCACTGGAATTAAGTCCATAATATGGCCTCTTTCCTCCATCTCTCTTACCCTTCTCTCATATTCTGCAAGAGGATCTGGGCCTAGGGGATCACGAGAGATTTCTGATGTTTTAAGCTTTGGTTTTGCCTTAGCGACGGCTGTAGTTGACGGGGCAGGTGCTTGTAAAATTGGTGGTTGATGCCGATTCTCTCTTTGGGCAGTCGCCTGGAATGGATGCACACCAGGAGCAGAGGCAGTTGGAGCAGGACTGGTGTGCAATTCAACAACCAAGTGAGAGGCCGGCTGAGGCTGACTTGAGGACAGCGGAGGAAAGGGAGCACGGGATGCCCCGAGAGGAGATGGCATGACAGAGAACGGGTGGATCACTGGACTCGGCCTTGAGTAATGGTCTGAATGTCCAGGTAAAAGCTGCGCAATCTGTGGCTGGAGCTGAACTCCTGCCTGCCAACTAGATATCATGTCGGCACCAGCAGCACACTGCAAGTTGTCTTCCACAGCGCAGGTCCGCTTGGACTGTTTAGGTGGAGCGGGTCTAGGCGCAGGTTTTAGTGTTGGGATTAGCTCCCACACTGGCTCAAGAACAGAACCAGAGGAGGATGGGGACAGACTTCCCTCAAATGTTCGAACCTGTTTGAGGTGGACAAAAATTAAAATTCGATTTGTGTGAGTGTCAATGGCGTCAACAATTATTGACTGGTTAACCTGGTAACAATTGTAAACTGTATAAACACTATGAAGTACTTTCACCTACATTATACTCCAAGGTATCTTGTCTCCCTGCCTGCTGTGCCATCCACACAGAGGCCTCTCTACATGCCCGCTCTGCATCCCTCTGAGACTGCTTCATTACGCCCAGAAACTGGTTTTTGAAGGTCCTCAGAAGACGAATGTCTGATTCAGTTCTCGCAACCTGCCATGCCACAAACATTTGATTCAAAACCCCTCCTAAGTCCTCTCTTCCATTCTATTCAGTTTATATCCTTTAAATGTTCTACTGATCAGTTATAGCACCCACACATTTCTATACCAAGTACACCACCAAAGACTTTCTATACTGATGGTCTGACTGTAGTGCGTAAACATACCACAGGTGTCCATCTTGGTTCTGGGCTGCTACCCTCATCAGGCTGCAAAAATTCAATTAAATTCAATTCTATTCAGTTAGATTATATTGTTCAGTAAAGTTAAATATATGTTCTACACCTTAATGTATTATTTTTAATACATTTTACTTTAACCAACGTTTCATTTACAAAGACTAGGCCATAGACATGACTTACAGGCTCAGGATGGACTCGTGTGCGAATCATCTTGAGATCTAAAGAGAAGAAGAGATTAAGCAAGATACATACAGTTAATTCAATAAATAAGCAGAGATATATAAAGAGAGGCTGAATTAAAATATGCAACAGCCTTCAGTAATACATTTACTATGGTAAAGCAAAACAAAAACAAAACCACATGAGAAAACAGGGGACACAAAAATCAGACTGAAAGAAAGACTAGAGGGCAGAAACGGTATCAACCAATTAATTGAAACTTACCTGATCACCTTTTTTGTTGTGACTTGTTGTGGTTTTAAAACACTACTTCACTCAGCAATACTTTTCTTGTGTCCTTGTCCCACACCTGCTCATTTAGAATGAACTTTTAAAGTCGTTTTTTAACATGGTTGTGATGTGTCATACCGGAGCATTATGACATCATTATAACACTATGGTAACCTGTGTAATCATTGTATTTGGCGTCACTGTGGTCGTACAGGTGTTTTCGTTTTTCAATTTCATATATTAATTTAAAGTGATCCTTTCTTCAACACTATCAACTATCTTATCTTACTATCACTATCGTATCTTCAAACAGAAAAGTAACGTTAAAATTTGGGACGTTTGGGAAATAATCGGATTTATTGCTTCCTTCATTATTCACAGCAAAATATATAATAATTTCCATTACATTTCCTAGATGCATTACCAGACTCTATGTAAAAAGGGCCACGCACACCTCGCGGAAAATAATAAAAATAGAAGGCAGGTCTATTTCTGAATTTTCGGCGCGGAAATTATCGGCGCGTACATTCCGTTTCTGCGTCTGGTGTAGCCACTCACATTGCTTACAACGGATTAGAACTCTGCTAGTGTCCACGCCGCGTCTGCAAGGCAGAATTTCCGCGCTTGGTGTAGAAACGGCGTTACAGTATCTATAGGCCTACAAAGTGCAAGCAATATAATAAGATAACATAAACAAATAATAATTATAATATCCCTGAAAATAGCAAAGAAAATAAATGCTGAAATCAAGTCTTAAGTGTTTAAATGAGCTGGGCAGGTGATCTATTTACTCTTGGTGAGAAAACGTGTCACATGAAAAACCTGCTAGAGTGTCTGCTGACATTATGAGATTAAGACGTTTTTTTTTGTACTGATTGTAGATATGATGAATTTTGATTATAAATCCCCGGGAGATATGACACTTCAGTAATCACCATATGCTTCCTAGGCCAGACAAAATGGGTTTGATTATAATTGATAATTCATCATTTCACTTCAGCTGATCGTTTCTATTGGTAAGGGGAAAGAATTGTCTAATATGATGGCCACAGAATGATGTACACTACTATTAAAGCTATTTAATGTGAATTTCGTTCAGTGGACCAACTATAACAGAGTTGCACAGAGCTTATAGTTGGTTTTGCAGGTTCTGCTGGCGTGTAGTGAGCCTGAATGTTTTAGGTACACTGCTATGGTCTAACTCCTAACTAAACCTCCAAAAGACCTACTTTCATTGCAGTAGACGGTATATTTGTGAGCGAGGAACAAAGCCTAACAAAGCCTTTGGTTATATAAGTGTGTGATCAGTGTGGTGATTAAAGCCCTATGTTTACCAGTGGCAATGACACCGATTCAGCAGTCAAGTTAAGGAGCAGTCTATCTTAACCCAAACCTGGGAACTTGATCTAATCCAAACCCCGGAAGTCCTGAATAAATAGCATGAGGAATTAAACATCTTCTCCTGTGTATAACTCAAATAAATGATTACCATGCCAGGCAACCTCTCCCTCTCCTTCTATCTCTTCCTCTGTCTATATACCATATTGATACTGATGGTGGATGTATTACTTGTCATTTTCTTTGGGTCCCTAAAGTGACCAGGGTTCGTATCCCAGTATCTTCACCTACCCTAATCCAGGGATTATAATTTTCTCATTGCGTTTACAATCAGATTTTTTTTTTAAAGATTTATTATTTGAAGAAAGGATTAACTTTTAATATGAATTTAAAATCTGTTATGATGGTCTTGCAATGTTAATGCAGCCTATGTGCCCTATGTCCAACCAATTCAGGTAGACCTATTTAACCTTGTATGCAGGCCTGACTGTACTTGAGTGGAGTCTCTATGGGTTCTAAATTTAAAAACATTTGAATTTGCTTTTGTATATTATAGCCGATAACAGCTATTAAAAGACAGGAATAATATTTGGCAAGCACTCTCATTGAAGAAGAGTTTGGTCGTTTCAGTTGAGTCGCAAAGCAACTAGGCCAGACTAAATTGTATGGCTAAAGTCAAACAGCCCAAATAATATCATTACATTACATTTACATTTAGTCATTTAGCAGACGCTTTTATCCAAAGCGACTTACAATGTATACACATTTTACATTTACACTGATGGCACACTGCACATCAGGAGCAATTAGGGGTTGCTCAAGGACACTTCGACAGGGAAATGAAACTAGCAACCTTCTGATTACTAAACGACTTCTTTACCTCCTGTACCACTGCCGCCCCATATCACAAGTAAACTTACCAAATATCAGCAATGTTGTTGTAGTCTTTCTAATTGTGAATCATCAATTTAGTCAGCAAGACTTCTGTATCCTATTTGAGGTTTGATCTGGTGAAGTGAGCTTTTAATGTTGCCATATACAAGGTTATGCGACATTACACGTGCTGAATGATTATGACATCATAATGACAAGGTGATGTGGTCAAGGGTTGAAATGGCGGTGTCAAATTGCATTCTAACAGGTTGCCAAATAGGTCCTATTTACAATTTGGTGCTCAGTTTAGTAAAAAAAAATATTTTGCAGCCAATGTAACACAATATCATATAATTTGATAATTCCATTATCACCATTTAAAGCCTTAAGCAAAGGCTATACCTTAGTCTATGTACACCAACGATGATCACGTTTTCGACTTTGCTCTAGACTCAGTTTTCAAACACAGTTCGGTTTTCATTGCCTTTTTTTTCATATTCATAAACCATGTGTGTGTAACAGTGAAGATTTGGTTTCTTCCACTTGCATTCTTTTTGTGCTATTTAAATCACACTGAGCATGTGCATAAGTCATGTTGTTGGGGAAATAGTGGCCTCTAGGGGTTATGCATGTTGTACAGAGTGGCTCTCCTCAGAGTTTGGAGATATAGTCACGATTAGCACACTGTAAGGTGTCCCATGCTGCTGTGCTAAGGAGTCCCGTGATATTGTTTGTGCCAGGTGAATAAACTGGAGAACTTCACCCACGTCTCCCGGCTTTCTCTATGTAAAGAACTACACAACGCAGACATATTCAGAGGGGTTACATTGGTGCCGTGACCCGACACTTCATCACGTCAGCGCTTGCTGATCTCCGTGGGACATCGCATTGATTTGGGTCGTCCGACATCGCTGGAGTCCAACGCTAGCTGGTTTGTGATCACTTAGCAGGCAGCGCAGTTAAACTAACGTGACCTAGTAGGCTACTAGCAAGCTAGAAACTTTGATGCAGACGGTGCAGCTAGCACTTTCTCTATTTCGCTCACATTGTCACGGATCTGATGGAAACGTAATGTTAAAGTTTATTTTGCATTGAACTTTCAACTGGGAATTTTAATTTGATGTTTCAAGTGGAGTTTGATTATATATTTTTTTGGCCACAGTATTTTTGTTTTATCTTTACTTGTATTTAGTGATGGATAATACTGATTTCCACTACCTAGGTGTTGGGAGGGCGAGGGATTTAATGGGTGTTGGGAGAGCCACTGATTTTGTGGGTGCAGGGAGGGCAATTTTTACTCCTGGGATAAGTCGTGGGAGGGCTCAGCCACGTTATCCGGGGCAGTTACCTGTGCCACCTGGCCCCATAGATGTGCTTGGTGCAGATACTACGCACATGGGTGCATGTGGAGGTAGTGAATTATTCACCAACAGTTACCCAGCTCCCCTAACATCCACCCCTATAAGTTCATCTTCTGAGACAGAGAACACACTGAAGCACTTAGGTGTTTTGATCACTGAGTTAGGCAAACACATTGGTGACACTGTCACAGCCCGTTTATTGTCTGACAGAGATTATGTAGGTACACAAGCATTCACTCCTGACACTTATAATGGCGGTAGCCGCCAGCCCCAGAGCACTACGGTAGACATGTCTCAGCTTAATGTGGTGCTGAAGTCAGAAGTCAAAGACCCGCCCATGTTCCGTGGCGATGGCACAGACAAGTACACAGTGAGTGAATGGGTGGATCTCATGGACACTTTTCTTAAAAAGAAAAAAGTTGCTAATGCAGACAAAGCGGATGAAATACTAAGTAAATTGATGGGCAGAGCTAAGGATGTGGTCAAGATAGCACTCAGAAGCGACCCCTCTCGTGATTCAAATCAACACCCTGAAGTTATATATGCCATTCTCAAACAGCACTTCAGTGACATTTCATATTCTTGCATGCCGCTTGCAGAGTTTTACAGCACACTACCTAAACATAGGGAGAGTGCGTTTGATTACTGGGTCCGCTTAAACAAAGCAGCAGATGTCGCTGACGAGGGCTTGAGGCGCCAGGGCCAGAGAATGGAGGATGTGAACAAAGAGGTAGCAATGATGTTTGTGCGCCACTGCCCTGATCAGTCCCTTGCCATGGTGTTCAAGAGTAAACTTGTTGAACAGTGGACGTCCAAGGAGGTCCAGGAAAGGATTGATGAGCATCAGTGTGAAATGAAGACCAAGCGCACTGAGGTCAGTTTCTTACCCAGGCAGAATGCAGCGTTCATGCTTAACAGTGAAGAGAGTCACAGTGAATACAGTCCAGATTGTGCATTGCAATCCTGTAAACAAAAAATAGAACAGCCCCGCCGTCTTGATGCAACTGTACCCACTTCACAGATTAGTGTAGACAGGATGGCTGACATGCTCAGCAAAGTTCTTGAAAGTGTCAATGCCCTGTGTGCTACTAACTCATTCAATGCTCCACAACACACTAGGAGGGGCCGTGACAGATGCTGCATATGTAGTGAGGGCTCTCACTCCACCCTTGAACACTGCCGAACCCACCGTCTGTGCTTTGCCTGTCACCAGCCTGGTCACATGAGACAGTCCTGTCCCTCTGCTCCCCAGCCGCCCCCCTCCAATGTGCCGTCCCCCCAGTTAAACTAGATAGCCTGCATTCGGAGAGGGGAAGTGTAGGCATTTCTAATGCATCCCTCAAACACACTGTTGACTTGAAGGTCATGTTTGAATCAGTTAAGCAGTCTTTGCCTAGCACGGCCACAGTCATCATGCAGAATACATTACGTCTACTCACAAGTGATAGTTTGTTTTATACCCCTGTTGTTATTAATGAATCAATTACTGTGAAAGCCATGCTTGATACTGGATCTATGGCGTGCACCATTAGTGAAGACATTGAGAGAAAATTAACTGATGCCGGCTCATTGGATTGTGATGTGAAGCCTAACACCACCATTGTTTTGGTGGGCTGTGGAGGGAAACTTGTCTATCCAAAGAGAGTATGTGACCTCCGCCTTAACCTGTATGGATGTGCCGTCATTGTGCCCACACTAGTAGTGCCCGGACAGATTGATGATTTGATTATTGGCACGAATGTGATTAAATTCTTGACCCATAAGCTCAAAGAAAGTGATGAGTACTGGAAAGTAGTCTCCACACAGGGCAGCTCTGGTGTCGGAGGTGACCGAGATGACTTTGTTGCCAGGGACTCCAGTGGCAGGGTGGAGTCCCCCCCGACTAGATAGGCACAGTAAAGCTCCACCAAGCCGTTACTCTTCTGCCGGGCCATGAGCATTTGGTCTGCCAGCAAACTCACGTGGCCCACCCGGCTCTACAGTCATAGTTGAGCCGACCACATCACGGTCAGTCCCGAGAAACATCCTTGTGGGGCGTGTTGTGACTCCTTTATGGGGTGATGGCTGGGTGCCTCTGAAAATAATGAATCCAACAGAAAAGCCTGTTTTTCTTAGAAGAAATGCGAAGGTGGCAGACGTCCATTCCTGCTTAGCTTTGGAAGACATGCAAGACGGTCAGCTGTCCCACCTTGTGTCCAATGGCCAGCGCGTTGACAGCAACACACAGGTTCCAGGTGCTAGATTCTCTGACACGTTGAAACAGCATGGCCTCAATGATCTGGATATTGACTCTTGTGAAGTGTCTGACAGTTGGAAAGCTGAAATGTGCAAACTCGCAGTTACTTATTCTGACATTTTTTCCAAGCACAGCTTAGACTGTGGTGAGGTGAAAGATTTTGTACACCGTATCCATTTGATGGACGACAAGCCATTTAGATTGCCATACAGACGAGTCGCTCCTGCAGATTACCAGAAGCTTCGTGTTGTCTTGAATGAGATGGAAGAAAGAGGGATTATTAGGAAATCTACAAGTGAATATGCGTCCCCACTGGTTCTTGTGTGGAAGAAAAATGGCGATCTGAGGCTGTGTACAGATTTTCGGTGGCTGAACGCCCGCACAGTCAAAGACGCGCATCCACTGCCCCACCAAGAAGACTGTCTTGCTGCTTTAGGTGGCAATGTGTTTTTTAGCACAATGGACCTCACCTCTGGTTTTATAATGTTCCTCTCCATGAAGACGATAAAAAGTACACTGCTTTTTCCTCTCCTGTCGGACTCCATGAGTACAATAGACTCCCTCAGGGTCTCTCAAACAGCCCTGCAAGTTTCATGAGAATGATGTTGAAAATCTTCGGTGACCAGAATTTCATGAGCTTGCTTTGCTATCTTGATGACCTCATGATATTTGCTCCAAGTGAAGAACTTGCTTTGGAACGGATTGAAATGATTTTCCAGAGGCTGCGTTACACAATCTGAAGCTTGCCCCTAAAAAATGTTTCCTCCTCAGGCCGCTCTGTGCGTTTTCTTGGGCATGTCATAAACAGTCAAGGTATCTCTACTGACCCGTCCAAGGTGGAGGCAGTCACTAGTGTAACCAGGGCAAATCTTATGAGAGCAGATGGGCTGACTCCTGATGCCAAAAAGATACAGTCATTTTTAGGGCTAGTTATGTGGTATCAGCGCTTCATTGAGAATTGCTCCACCTTAGCTAAGCCACTTTTCAACCTCGTTGCTGGGAGAAAACAGTTCAGGGTAACTAGAGGAGGCAAGAGGAAAAAAGTCCCTGTGTTAAGTCAACTGACTGCTGCTGACTGGACACCCGACTGTGAACAGGCCTTGCAGAAACTTAAAGATGCCCTTCTCGGAAATGTCATACTGGCACACCCTGATTTTTCAAGACCTTTTATTCTCTCCACTGATGCCTCCACTGATGGCTTAGGTGCCGTTTTGTCACAGGTTGTGCCAGGGGAAGATCGGGCCCGCCCCATAGCCTTTGCGAGCAAGACTTTGAATAGGGCTCAGAGCAACTATCCAGCCCACCGCCTTGAATTTTTTGCTTTGAAATGGGCAGTTTGTGAAAAATTTAGTCACTTTTTGAAGGGCCACAGATTCACGGCATGGACTGATAATAATTCACTTACTCATATTTTGACAAAGCCCAAGCTTTGTAAGCTCCAGGACAGACAGCGTGATGATGCTGACCTTGCCCGTGTCATTTTTTATGTTGGGCGGAAACGACGGCCTTCCAGGCGTGAGCGGGCACAGGAGAACTGGAGCACACTGAAACTTTTAAAGCAGTGGGAGAAGTTGTCTTTAAAAGAAGAAATCTTATTCAGAGTGTCTAAAGATCTAGCTACTGGTAAGAAGAGATTTCAGTACGTTGTGCCTCAGTCTCTACGGTCAGATGTCTTGCGAGGCTGCCATGAGGATGCTGGTCACCAGGGTCAGCTTCGAACAATGCACCCAGGTTTTTCTGGGCAAACATGGAGCGTGATGTGGCCCACCATGTGAAGTGCTGCACCAGATGTGTAATGAGCAAAACACCAGAGCCTGACGGCCAAGCTCCTCTAGAGAGCGTAAAGACAACTGCGCCACTAGATTTTTGGACTGCAGAGGATGCAAAGGGCAGGGCAATCGACGTCTTAGTGGTGACCGACCACTACACAAAGCTGTCCCACGCATTCTGCTGCCCAGACCAGACGGCGAAACATGTTGCTCGAAAGTTATGGGACAATTTTTTCTGCTTCTATGGCTTTCCTGAGCGCATTCACTCTGACCAGGGTGCAAACTTTGAGAGTGATTTGATCGCTGCACTCCTCCAGATCTCGGGTGTGAGAAAATCCCACACGACTGCCTACCACCATATGGGCAATGGCCTTGTCGAGCGGTTTAACCGTACCCTCGGTAACATGATCAGAGTGCTCCCGCCCAGAGAGAAACAGTCTTGGCCCCAGATGTTGCACACTTTGACCTTTATGTACAACAGCACTATTCACAAAACGACCGGCTTTGCCCCATTCTACCTCATGTTTGGCCGCATCCACTGGCGTGTTCAGGGGGTGGCCTAGGGTGGCACGGGCCACCCCTGAAAATCTGATTGGCCACCCCAAGTGCCACCCCAATATCTTAAAATATGATTGGCTATATGCCCAGTCATTTACGGGTAACGTGTGACGTTGGTACGCTGCAAGAACGTTATACTATCTAACGTAGGCTAACGTGCTAATGTCAGACAGTTGGCTGACAGACGCCTTGCAAATCACATCAACTATTTTTGCTGGTTACAATAACAGTGTTATCGGATAGTACAGTGTCTTTTTCTCGCTAACTTTTTGAAAAATCTAAGCGGGGAAAAACGCCGGAAATTTTTAATTTACTTAAAAGACATAGCCGTCAGCCGAGTTTGGTCCGGAGTTTAGCTGCTAAGTTATCTTCTGTCCTGTCGTTTGAAGCAAACCTTTTAGCTCTGGCATTGGTCTCCCATTATGTATTTATCTATCACTTCACTGGATTGGAAGTCCATTTTCCAGGCTATCGCACGCCCCCTTCATTGAGGCAGAGGTTAGGTTTGCCTCCCCTATGTGCTTTTTCACTGTGGTTTTTATGACAGATCAGCAAGACTAAATAGCTTCTTCACATACGTGAAATACATTACATTACATTACCTATTATATGGATACAAACGACATAATAAAAGTGTCTACAAATATTTCAGTGATGACAAACAATGAGAAAGCGAAAGTCATGCGCTCAACCCAGTGTGTGAGGGATTGCACAATCTGAGATGAGGCGCAGCTCGTCGCTGCCTCACCTCGCGAGTCGCCTCTCTGTTTGAAAAGCACATGGTCAAATTCAGCGATTTTGATTATAAAAATGATCGGAATCATACAAAAAAATTAATTTAAGTAAAGATCAGTAGATACATATTAATATTGATTTTATCATTATTTGTTTTTTACTTTTCATGAGGTATGTGTATGACCTGTTTTCTACTGCCGGGCGCTTCACTGCAACTCTCCTATTTCAGTTTGGTTTTTAGAATGAGAGAATTTTAGGAGGATGCCATTACTGTGGCTCAACTAGGAGTCAGGTGCAAATGGGCCTTGTCCTGACAAGCTAGACTCAAAGAGTAATGTAAAGGGAAAAGAATATGTGTTCCCACTGTCACAGTTTTTCAAGAACACGGAGAAGCTAGGCCATGCCTGATGCAGCCTCTGTTGATTTTCTGTTCCTATTGTTGGCCCTTTTTTTGTGCTTAATACCTGATGGAGATCTGTGACGTAATGTGCTTTGGTGAAGTGGACTGGAGTGGGTGGTCGGGAGGGTATTGGGGTGGGTGGTTGGGTTGGCCTGTGCCCGTGCAACATTCAACACAGGAATGTTTATGATGAAACTGTTACCAGAGCACAAAATTGTTTACAACAAAGTTATTCATAGATCTAGCCTCATAATTTTGTTGTCAAAGTGCACCAGATTGATGCACTGAACTTTAAAATGCGCAAAATGTTCTTATATATAAAATATATTCCCCCGGGGAGCATGCCGGGCCCAGACCCTCCTAGGGGGTTCGCATCGTTGTCACCTTTTTCATCCCTGATGAGTTTGCACCCCTGGGCATACGTGAGTGTATATGCGCAGGCGCTCCTGCTCACACTTCATGCCACCCCTGCATACGTCAGTGCCCCCCTTGTGCCACCTCTATCAAAAATGTCTGGACACGCCCCTGGCCGCATCCCACGGCTTCCTGTGGATGTGATGTTCAAGTCTGTGCTGAGGGAAGACAGTGATGCCCCTTACCCAAAGTTTGTTGACTCACTACAGAAGGATCTCCGTGAGGCGATGCTGCTCGTTGAAAAGAATACAAAGCAGAGAGCAGAGACACCAAACTCGAGTCTACAACCGGCGAGTGAAGGGTGGCCAGATTGTGTGTGCGGCGACAGAGTGCTGCTTGCTAACAAGGGCGAGAGGCCGGAAGAAGTTGGCAGACAAATGGGAGAACGTAATTTACACTGTAACGGACTGTGACCCAAAGACTCACATCTTCAAAATACTCAACCCAGTGACAGGACAGACTAAAGTAGTCCACCGTAACATGCTCCTGTGTGTCAATTTTCTCCCTGTCATGCCCGAAACTGAAGATGAGAGTGTCTCTTTGGTCTCTACCTGCAGTGTTGAATGCGATGATGACACCGATGAGTGCGTCGACAGGACTGTCCGCACTAGTGAATGGGTGTCCCAAATCTCTGTCGAGGAGCCAGATCACTCACTTGAAGGCCCTGACAACGATGCCCTCTCGCAGGATGACGAAATGACTGAGTTGACAGCCGACCATGAGTCTGTATCCTACAGTGATGTAGTTGCCGGTCCTGTGCAGGATCGAGAGACCTGTGCTACTGATGCTGATACTGCCCATGATGTAGACAGTCTGAGTCCTACTGCACCAAACACCCACACTGAGCCCTTAGGTCCTCCTGATCCCACACAGGCCCAGCACCTTTCTGACACTTCTACACGTAGGTCCAGGGTAGGTCGTATCATTAGGCCTGTAAATAGGCTAATTTACAACATGTCAGCCCAGACCAGTTCAAAAGCACAAAGGCTCAGGAAATGGGCTGGTTCAGTTCTTAGTGTCAGACTATTGGTTAGGGTAGACTCTTCCTACTTCCTATCCTTTGTTTTGTTTATTTTTGATTTTGATACTGTGGGCCTGTTATTTTTGTGTTTTGATATGGTGCACTATGTGTGCATGTCAGTGAATTGGATGTGTGAAGTGTAAATGGCACTTTATAGGTCTTCATTGTAGAGTTTGTGAATAGCGCGACTCTAAGTGAGTTCTTAAATGAACAGCCTTTTGGTTGACAGAGGTATACAAGGGATACCTATTTCAATTCACGAATGTATTGTAAATAATGTGATGACCTGAAGAGGTGGTGTTATGGAATGTGTTAGGCATACTGTTGGTACCTGGGCATGTTTTTCATGTTTTTTTGTTACAAGCTTTAAATGTCATTGGAGATTGTCCAATGCAGGGGTGTGGATGATTTGTTTTTATGTGCAAGTGGAATTAAGAGTGGGAGAATGTAACAGTGAAGATTTGGTTTCTTCCACTTGCATCCTTTTTGTGCTATTTAAATCACACTGAGCATGTGCATACGTCATGTTGTTGGGGAAATAGTGGCCTCTAGGGGTTATGCATGTTGTACAGAGTGGCTCTCCTCAGAGTTTGGAGATATAGTCACGATTAGCACACTGTAAGGTGTCCCATGCTGCTGTGCTAAGGAGTCCCGTGATATTGTTTGTGCCAGGTGAATAAACTGGAGAACTTCACCCACGTCTCCCGGCTTTCTCTATGTAAACAACTACACAACGCAGACATATTCAGAGGGGTTACATGTGTATCATGCCATGCGTTACAGACCTCATACGACACAAAGACTGAAGGGAGTTGGGAGTTTATTGAAACCAGTCACAGCAAGGGGACAGGGGGGAAAACGGGAACAAACTCAAAAGCAAAACGGGATGAAAGCTTAGAAGTTCTACTGGGTTGAAAATAGAACGCACAAAAGATCAAAGTCCAAAACCTACAAACACTCAAAAGTAAGACAGGGGATAACTGAGAATAAACTAGAAAATAGAACGCCCTGGGTGTCGTGGAACACAGAAACTTAACGTCGCAGGAGCGCGGGACTAGACTATGACTAAACGGCCTGGAAGTCGCGGAATAAACTTGTGCGATAAACGGAGAGTGGAGATCTGGCGCTTGTTGTCGACTGGGGAATAATCCATATGTGATATGAGCGTCAAGCGAGAACGACAAGGGAGTTTAGGGAGTGAGTAGTTTAAGTAAGTTGAGTGCCAGGTGTGTGGGATCAGTAATCAAGTGATTGGGAAGGTGTGTGAGGCTGGCAGGTGCAGGTCATCAGAGGATAGGAAGGTGTGTGAGTTGAAGTCAAAAGGGGGGGCGTGGCCGGAGCTGGATTCAGGGCAGACGTGACACCAGGTTGTTTGAGGTCAATTGGACATATTATAAAAATTGTTTCTTGTGCTGTTTTGGGGGGGAAAAAATGTTCCTTCCAAAACAATGTATTTTAAGTTCCCTCCTGCACTAGAGTATTTTAATGATTGTGTAATTCTATTTTATTCAAATCATCTTTATTAGCATGCATTTGGTGTTTACAAGGATTATTAGATTATTTTCCATTCCATTTTCCAGTATGCAGATCATCTTAATGTACATAATTTCTTAGATGACATTAGTCATCCTGCACATCATTAGTCATGATGCACACATATGATGAATATTATTTTTTATTTTATAAACCTTATGTCTGACACAATGATAGAATACGCTTGGTGATATTTGAATGAAATGTATAGTTTTATAATTTTTAAACAGATAAACCAATACTGCAGAGATGCAGTCATCTCTGACCTGCCTCAGGGAACTTTCTGAACAGCTTCAGTATGAAGTCTGCGCCCCTATGCCCTCTCCAGCGGTGAACAGCCCCCTTCACGCCTGCTGAAAGTTTCAACTGCAGTAGTGCAGTCATGTGTATTCTCTTTTACTGTACAAATCACCTCTGCCAACACTCTTATCAAAACAAATCCATGCTATTCAACCACACAACGTTTTTCCCCATTATTAAATTTGCTACAAAAAAATGACAAAACATGATGTTGACACAATTATGGCCCGGGCCAGTGGCAGCCTTGACAGTAGTGATCTCCTGCATCTTCAGCCAGTGGCAGCCTTGACAGCAGTGATCTCCTGCATCTTCAGCTTCAGTTACAGAAGAGGGTTAGGGTGGAGGTTGACTTCCCCATTTAAGACATTGACCCTCCCAAAGAAGGCAAAAGGAACAGTTTGTGGGGGTTGAAACACTGCAACATTTACACATTGTGTACTTTTTAAACTGTGTTGTACTCGGAAGAAAAAGCTCCCCCCCCCCCCCCCAACCTCCAATTGCCACTGCATAATTCACACTCAGTGAAATCCCCCTCAAACACCTGCTGAAAGTTTCAACTGCAGTAGTGCAGTCATGCGTATTCTCACACAAGGAGGTTTTTGTACAGCTCTTTATCACTGTGTGAACGTGGGACCACTGTTGTAACTCTGGCAGTAGTAATCTCCTGCATCTTCAGTCTGGACTCCTCTCTCACCTGCTGGAGGTGTCAGCTGCAGCTGTGCACTCGTATGATCTGGCGAAGGGAGGTTTTTGTACGACCCTGTAACACTGTGAACGCCCACACACTGTTAGGGTAATGGAGACTTACAGTAGTAATGTCCTGCATCTTCAGTCTGGTCCCCATCAGCGCTCAGAGTGATGTCCATACAAGGTCCACTCCCTTGATGGAGTTCCAGACTAACTTTTGTCTAATTGCATGTCTAATTAAGAGTTTAGGAACTTCTGATAACAATGAAGTGCTCCTTTCACAACACTACTGACTTTACAGCTCAGAATGCATTCCCATGTATAGACCACACCGGAGTTTTAACCACAGGGCTGCAGAATTGTTTTCAAAATCAATTGCGGAAACACTTCCACCCCCCACCAAGATTCACCAAGCGCACCTTCCTTCCTCCCCTACTTTTTCAACCACCAGCCACTACAGATATCCGTGGAGGAGAGTGGGGTAAGATGTATGTATTTTTATTTTTCATTTAGGGTAATCTATAGCCAAGGGAATATGAGACAAATAAAATGAATGCATACAACACAAGTTCAGGATGTGTGCCAAACTCAAATAGACAATAAAATATGGGGTCCCAATTTGGTCTCAATTTACCCCATGTTAGCTGTCTGAGAAAAACTGTTGTACCACCAAGATTTTAATGATTCTTTCTCCCACAAAAAGTGCAAACTAATGTAGGTCACATGACAGACAAAGATGTGTATGGTTGCCCAGATACAGGAGGTGGGTCACCACCATACAGGCAGGTGGCTCTCCCTTACTGTACCGTAAGTCGCTTTGGATAAAAGCATCTGATCAATGCATAAATGTAAATATAAATGTACATTAGTTTGTGTTCAACTCATTGACCAATGTAATAAAGAAACAGCTGAAATGTTAAAGTTCTTGTATGTTTTTAATTATAATTTTTTTTTTTCATTATGTATAAAAATAGAAATTAACACTCCTCATGCCCCCAGAAGCAAGCCATAGGCGTCAGTGGCAAGGAAAAACTCCCAGAAGCTAAAAGAAACCTTGGGAGGACCCTGGCTTTTGGGGGAACCCGTCCTCCTTGGGCAGGTGCTGGGACAGCAGACGGATGGCCGATATTCGAGAGAAGCTGAAAGAGGAAAAGTCGAGCTCATTAGTGTCACAGCATCATTCATGTCTTCTCTAGACTGTAGCAGGGTAAAACATCTGACAATTTCCATTCATCAAAGAAAAGTTTGTCTGCATATCTAACCATGATCATATAGTTATAAACATCTATTTATACAAGACAAAGACCAGATATTCACTGAAACAAGCACCATTTACGTTTGCAATCAACTCTTCATTTGATGTAAGCAATTAAAACGTCACTTTAATCGTTCTACCTTTTTACCTTTTCAGTTCAATTTCTACCTTTTAGTTTGGAGAGTTCCCGCTGGGTCTGAAAGATCTGCTTCCACAGTGGTGTTCTCTTGGCTGCTATGTTGTATGATACTCGTTTGTGTGGCCAGGACACATTTAGTGTGAGCCTGCATGGAATGAAAGCAAGGATCATTTTAAAGTGTGCTTTAAACAACTTCAGGCAGTACTCAATCCTATAATTATACTTTGACCTTGTTGGTCAGACAGTTTAAATGTGCAAATGCTATTGGCATCATGTGAGCTTAACCTTGTAGACAATGGTGTTGCCCAAACCTAACCCCTACTTTACTCCCAGTCCAGATCATTGCTCTAGATTTTAAATAACAAGGACATCTGTCTTACCTTGGTAACAATGCCCTGGCACTTCTCATACAACCCATTCATATAAAAGAGCTTTATGACAGCAGTTCCTGTGAAGATGCGCTCTCCTCCCCCTTGGGTTACTTCTCTGCTTCTTTTGAACCACTAATCATGAGAGTCAGAAGCATATTTCGTATTGTTATTAATTTGTTTGATTGTTTGTTTGTTTGTTTGTTTGTTTGTTTGTTTGTTCGAGCCTAAGAGCCTGAATGTCTATTAAGGAGGTATTGCACGACCAGCCATCTTACTGACCTTTTGTCTGACTTGCTCCTTCTTGGTGTCCTGTCGCCTCCTCTCAAAACATATTGATGCGACTCGCACTGCCCCTCACCTTTGACAGCCCAACCCGCATTTTACGGTTCCACTCGTTTGCCTCCTTCTCGGCAGCATGCACTTTCTGCCTGTCTTCCAGACACCATTTTCTCTCCTCCTCCACTTTATACATCTCCAGTGTCTGCTTTACCCTTCTCTCGAAATCCTCCTTCATGTAGTCCTTTTCATGCTGGAACCTCAGCAATTCTGCCTTTTGTGTTTCCTTCAACCTTTTCTCTACTTGTTTTCCAAAACTTGGCCTGAAAAGCTTGGTCACGGCTTGGCAAAAACGTCGTGGTGCAGCGCTTATTTTGTCAATCAACTCATCACGTTTGACAATTCTTATAGTCCATCTCCTGTTGTTTTTACGTTTCCTTTCATCATATTTAAGCTGTCTCTTCAACTTCATGTTTTCCTCCATCTGCATTTTCTCATTCATTTCCCTCTCCTTCTCGTCCTTTTTCCCTTCCTCATGTGCTCTCATGATTTCAGCTTCACTCTTTTTTCTCTCCTCGTCCAGCTGCCTCTGAAATGTTTTCTCCTGCTGTTTTTCAAACCTTTTCTGCTCTGCAAGTTTGCGTTTCTCTTCCTCTTGACGTTGCTTCTTAAGAACCTTCTGCCTTTGTTTTCCCTTTTTTGCTTCCTCTTTCATATCCTTTCTGTACCCTTTTAAGCAGGCTTTTAGGTTGGCTGCCTCTAATTTCAGTTCCTTTTCAACCCTTTTCTGACCCTTTTCAATTTCTACCTCTTGCACTCTCAGTGCCTCCTTTGTCTTACTTTTCATGTCTGACAGCATTGATTTCTCACTTTTTTTGAAGGTTTCCTTCTTCAATTCCAGCTGGTCTTTCTCTTTTTTGTATGCCCACTTGGCCTCTTTCTCCAGCTCTTGAAGATATCCCAATTTCATGTCAGTGGTCAGCACCAAATACCTCAACTCCGTGTAGCGCTGAGTTTGGTCTTCCTGTTTCAGGCTCTTTTTAATGGTCTGTGATGGTTTGGGGACAGTATGGCTGTTGGTTCCTCTTGGAGGTAGCATGTCCGTTGCTGTTTCCTCCTCATTATCGCTACTGTCCTCACTGTCACTCTCTGTCTGCGCCCTCTCCGCACCTCTTTCTGTCCCTAACTGATCCTCCTCAGTCATAATTTCATCCTCTTCACTGTTCTCTTCCTCTCCCAATGAAGCCTGAAAACCAAAGAAAAAATTGTTTGATATATATATATATATATGGTTTGGGTTTTGGGGTCTCATACACTTATAACCCAGGGACTATGGAAACACTTAAAGTGGACCACTCATTAACTTTCATTCATTTATGGCACTTCAGACGTAACTGCATATAAGTGATAGCATCTTAGTTGACAAGCAGTCCTACTTAAGAATCTTTTGATGAACCCAATTTGTAGCATGTTATCACATTTAAAATACAGACCATCTCAATTCAGTGGTCCAATCAATGTTCTCACGCCACTTGAATTCAGTTCAAATTAAAACTCATCAACTTGAACTCACTCTAGTAGGTGGTGTGTGTGTTGCATTCCTCCCGGCCACGGCTCGAAGAGTGGTTGCACAGACACAGGTGGTGGGTGGTTCATGCAATGGGTCTCTGAGTGATAGGTCTGGAATGGATATTAACTCGTGGGGGAAAGTACACCTGTCTTGGAAAGAGGAGCAATCAGTGCAGGTGATTGTATGAGAGGATGAAACTGATCCGGGTCTTGAATGACCTCGATGGGACAACCGGGAATCCTTTGCTAGAGTATTTTTGGAGGGGGGCAGCTTCTTCTTTATGCTTCGTGGTGACAACCGGCGGGACAGGCCAGTGTTCTTCAACGTGCTATTAGGAGCTGATAGTTTGGAGACAGAACAGTCCACCCTAGGATCGCTTTTCTTGGAGGAAAGAGAGGGTTTGATGCGTGCTTCCAACCATTGGGCAGAGGGCGAGCAACAGCACCATTTTTTGATATTCTCCCTTTTCTTGTTTCCTCTCATTGTACATTTAGCGGGGTTGGAGCGGCTTGTTTCTGATTCATTCGGATTCTGAAGGGAGGCAGGTGAGGGACAACTCTGTGATGTGTGCTCTGAGTCTTGTTGTAAAAGGTGAGCATCAGCGTCGGCCGTGACCCTCTCCTTCACCCGTGCCAGGATTCTTTTATAGCTCTCAAGCTCGTGTTTGATCTCAGCCAACGTGTTTGCATCCTTTTCCCTCTCCAGTTCCCCCATTTTCATGGTCTCACTATCATGGATCTTCCTCCTCTGTTCAACCTCAGCTGGAAGGCCTCGGATGTCCAACAGATAAATCTGCAAAGTGGCCAGCTCTCTTTTTCTCATCACTGGAATTAAGTCCATAATATGGCCTCTTTCCTCCATCTCTCTTACCCTTCTCTCATATTCTGCAAGAGGATCTGGGCCTAGGGGATCACGAGAGATTTCTGATGTTTTAAGCTTTGGTTTTGCCTTAGCGACGGCTGTAGTTGACGGGGCAGGTGCTTGTAAAATTGGTGGTTGATGCCGATTCTCTCTTTGGGCAGTCGCCTGGAATGGATGCACACCAGGAGCAGAGGCAGTTGGAGCAGGACTGGTGTGCAATTCAACAACCAAGTGAGAGGCCGGCTGAGGCTGACTTGAGGACAGCGGAGGAAAGGGAGCACGGGATGCCCCGAGAGGAGATGGCATGACAGAGAACGGGTGGATCACTGGACTCGGCCTTGAGTAATGGTCTGAATGTCCAGGTAAAAGCTGCGCAATCTGTGGCTGGAGCTGAAACTCCTGCCTGCCAACTAGATATCATGTCGGCACCAGCAGCACACTGCAAGTTGTCTTCCACAGCGCAGGTCCGCTTGGACTGTTTAGGTGGAGCGGGTCTAGGCGCAGGTTTTAGTGTTGGGATTAGCTCCCACACTGGCTCAAGAACAGAACCAGAGGAGGATGGGGACAGACTTCCCTCAAATGTTCGAACCTGTTTGAGGTGGACAAAAATTAAAATTCGATTTGTGTGAGTGTCAATGGCGTCAACAATTATTGACTGGTTAACCTGGTAACAATTGTAAACTGTATAAACACTATGAAGTACTTTCACCTACATTATACTCCAAGGTATCTTGTCTCCCTGCCTGCTGTGCCATCCACACAGAGGCCTCTCTACATGCCCGCTCTGCATCCCTCTGAGACTGCTTCATTACGCCCAGAAACTGGTTTTTGAAGGTCCTCAGAAGACGAATGTCTGATTCAGTTCTCGCAACCTGCCATGCCACAAACATTTGATTCAAAACCCCTCCTAAGTCCTCTCTTCCATTCTATTCAGTTTATATCCTTTAAATGTTCTACTGATCAGTTATAGCACCCACACATTTCTATACCAAGTACACCACCAAAGACTTTCTATACTGATGGTCTGACTGTAGTGCGTAAACATACCACAGGTGTCCATCTTGGTTCTGGGCTGCTACCCTCATCAGGCTGCAAAAATTCAATTCAATTCAATTCTATTCAGTTAGATTATATTGTTCAGTAAAGTTAAATATATGTTCTACACCTTAATGTATTATTTTTAATACATTTTACTTTAACCAACGTTTCATTTACAAAGACTAGGCCATAGACATGACTTACAGGCTCAGGATGGACTCGTGTGCGAATCATCTTGAGATCTAAAGAGAAGAAGAGATTAAGCAAGATACATACAGTTAATTCAATAAATAAGCAGAGATATATAAAGAGAGGCTGAATTAAAATATGCAACAGCCTTCAGTAATACATTTACTATGGTAAAGCAAAACAAAAACAAAACCACATGAGAAAACAGGGGACACAAAAATCAGACTGAAAGAAAGACTAGAGGGCAGAAACGGTATCAACCAATTAATTGAAACTTACCTGATCACCTTTTTTGTTGTGACTTGTTGTGGTTTTAAAACACTACTTCACTCAGCAATACTTTTCTTGTGTCCTTGTCCCACACCTGCTCATTTAGAATGAACTTTTAAAGTCGTTTTTTAACATGGTTGTGATGTGTCATACCGGAGCATTATGACATCATTATAACACTATGGTAACCTGTGTAATCATTGTATTTGGCGTCACTGTGGTCGTACAGGTGTTTTCGTTTTTCAATTTCATATATTCATTTAAAGTGATCCTTTCTTCAACACTATCAACTATCTTATCTTACTATCACTATCGTATCTTCAAACAGAAAAGTAACGTTAAAATTTGGGACGTTTGGGAAATAATCGGATTTATTGCTTCCTTCATTATTCACAGCAAAATATATAATAATTTCCATTACATTTCCTAGATGCATTACCAGACTCTATGTAAAAAGGGCCACGCACACCTCGCGGAAAATAATAAAAATAGAAGGCAGGTCTATTTCTGAATTTTCGGCGCGGAAATTATCGGCGCGTACATTCCGTTTCTGCGTCTGGTGTAGCCACTCACATTGCTTACAACGGATTAGAACTCTGCTAGTGTCCACGCCGCGTCTGCAAGGCAGAATTTCCGCGCTTGGTGTAGAAACGGCGTTACAGTATCTATAGGCCTACAAAGTGCAAGCAATATAATAAGATAACATAAACAAATAATAATTATAATATCCCTGAAAATAGCAAAGAAAATAAATGCTGAAATCAAGTCTTAAGTGTTTAAATGAGCTGGGCAGGTGATCTATTTACTCTTGGTGAGAAAACGTGTCACATGAAAAACCTGCTAGAGTGTCTGCTGACATTATGAGATTAAGACGTTTTTTTTGTACTGATTGTAGATATGATGAATTTTGATTATAAATCCCCGGGAGATATGACACTTCAGTAATCACCATATGCTTCCTAGGCCAGACAAAATGGGTTTGATTATAATTGATAATTCACCATTTCACTTCAGCTGATCGTTTCTATTGGTAAGGGGAAAGAATTGTCTAATATGATGGCCACAGAATGATGTACACTACTATTAAAGCTATTTAATGTGAATTTCGTTCAGTGGACCAACTATAACAGAGTTGCACAGAGCTTATAGTTGGTTTTGCAGGTTCTGCTGGCGTGTAGTGAGCCTGAATGTTTTAGGTACACTGCTATGGTCTAACTCCTAACTAAACCTCCAAAAGACCTACTTTCATTGCAGTAGACGGTATATTTGTGAGCGAGGAACAAAGCCTAACAAAGCCTTTGGTTATATAAGTGTGTGATCAGTGTGGTGATTAAAGCCCTATGTTTACCAGTGGCAATGACACCGATTCAGCAGTCAAGTTAAGGAGCAGGCTATCTTAACCCAAACCTGGGAACTTGATCTAATCCAAACCCCGGAAGTCCTGAATAAATAGCATGAGGAATTAAACATCTTCTCCTGTGTATAACTCAAATAAATGATTACCATGCCAGGCAACCTCTCCCTCTCCTTCTATCTCTTCCTCTGTCTATATACCATATTGATACTGATGGTGGATGTATTACTTGTCATTTTCTTTGGGTCCCTAAAGTGACCAGGGTTCGTATCCCAGTATCTTCACCTACCCTAATCCAGGGATTATAATTTTCTCATTGCGTTTACAATCAGATTTTTTTTTTAAAGATTTATTATTTGAAGAAAGGATTAACTTTTAATATGAATTTAAAATCTGTTATGATGGTCTTGCAATGTTAATGCAGCCTATGTGCCCTATGTCCAACCAATTCAGGTAGACCTATTTAACCTTGTATGCAGGCCTGACTGTACTTGAGTGGAGTCTCTATGGGTTCTAAATTTAAAAACATTTGAATTTGCTTTTGTATATTATAGCCGATAACAGCTATTAATAGACAGGAATAATATTTGGCAAGCACTCTCATTGAAGAAGAGTTTGGTCGTTTCAGTTGAGTCGCAAAGCAACTAGGCCAGACTAAGTATTTTTGTATGGCTAAAGTCAAACAGCCCAAATAATATCATTACATTACATTTAGTCATTTAGCAGACGCTTTTATCCAAAGCGACTTACAATGTATACACATTTTACATTTACACTGATGGCACACTGCACATCAGGAGCAATTAGGGGTTGCTCAAGGACACTTCGACAGGGAAACGAACTAGCAACCTTCTGATTACTAAACAACTTCTTTACCTCCTGTACCACTGCCGCCCCATATCACAAGTAAACTTACCAAATATCAGCAATGTTGTTGTAGTCTTTCTAATTGTGAATCATCAATTTAGTCAGCAAGACTTCTGTATCCTATTTGAGGTTTGATCTGGTGAAGTGAGCTTTTAATGTTGCCATATACAAGGTTATGCGACATTACACGTGCTGAATGATTATGACATCATAATGACAAGGTGATGTGGTCAAGGGTTGAAATGGCGGTGTCAAATTGCATTCTAACAGGTTGCCAAATAGGTCCTATTTACAATTTGGTGCTCAGTTTAGTAAAAAAAAAATATTTTGCAGCCAATGTAACACAATATCATATAATTTGATAATTCCATTATCACCATTTAAAGCCTTAAGCAAAGGCTATACCTTAGTCTATGTACACCAACGATGATCACGTTTTCAACTTTGCTCTAGACTCAGTTTTCAAACACAGTTCGGTTTTCATTGCCTTTTTTTCATATTCATAAACCATGTGTGCATCATGCCATGCGTTACAGACCTCATACGACACAAAGACTGAAGGGAGTTGGGAGTTTATTGAAACCAGTCACAGCAAGGGGACAGGGGGGAAAACGGGAACAAACTCAAAAGCAAAACGGGATGAAAGCTTAGAAGTTCTACTGGGTTGAAAATAGAACGCACAAAAGATCAAAGTCCAAAACCTACAACACTCAAAAGTAAGACAGGGGATAACTGAGAATAAGCTAGAAAATAGAACGCCCTGGGTGTCGTGGAACACAGAAACTTAACGTCGCAGGAGCGCGGGACTAGACTATGACTAAACGGCCTGAAAGTCGCGGAATAAACTTGTGCGATAAACGGAGAGTGGAGATCTGGCGCTTGTGTCGACTGGGGAATAATCCATATGTGATATGAGCGTCAAGCGAGAACCGACAAGGGAGTTTAGGGAGTGAGTAGTTTAAGTAAGTTGAGTGCCAGGTGTGTGGGATCAGTAATCAAGTGATTGGGAAGGTGTGTGAGGCTGGCAGGTGCAGGTCATCAGAGGATAGGGAAGGTGTGTGAGTTGAAGTCAAAAGGGGGGGGGGCGTGGCCGGAGCTGGATTCAGGGTAGACGTGACACCAGGTTGTTTGAGGTCAATTGGACATATTATAAAAATTGTTTCTTGTGCTGTTTTGGGGGGGGGGGGAAATGTATTTTAAGTTCCTCCTGCACTAGAGTATTTTAATGATTGTGTAATTCTATCTTATTCAAATCATCTTTATTAGCATGCATTTGGTGTTTACAAGGATTATTAGATTATTTTCCATTCCATTTTCCAGTATGCAGATCATCTTAATGTACATAATTTCTTAGATGACATTAGTCATCCTGCACATCATTAGTCATGATGCACACATATGATGAATATTATTTTTTATTTTATAAACCTTATGTCTGACACAATGATAGAATATGCTTGGTGATATTTGAATGAAATGTATAGTTTTATCATATTTAAACAGATAAACCAATACTGCAGAGATGCAGTCATCTCTGACCTGCCTCAGGGAACTTTCTGAACAGCTTCAGTATGAAGTCTGCGCCCCTATGCCCTCTCCAGCGGTGAACAGCCCCCTTCACACCTGCTGAAAGTTTCAACTGCAGTAGTGCAGTCATGTGTATTCTCTTTTACTGTACAATAAAGCTCGGGAAATCACCTCTGCCAACACTCTTATCAAAACAAATCCATGATATTCAACCACACAACGTTTTTCCCCATTATTAAATTTGCTACAAAAAATGACAAAACATGATGTTGACACAATTATGGCCCGGGCCAGTGGCAGCCTTGACAGTAGTGATCTCCTGCATCTTCAGCCAGTGGCAGCCTTGACAGCAGTGATCTCCTGCATCTTCAGCTTCAGTTACAGAAGAGGGTTAGGGTGGAGGTTGACTTCCCCATTTAAGACATTGACCCTCCCAAAGAAGGCAAAAGGAACAGTTTGTGGGGGTTGAAACACTGCAACATTTACACATTGTGTACTTTTTAAACTGTGTTGTACTCGGAAGAAAAAGCTCCCCCCCCCCCCCCCAACCTCCAATTGCCACTGCATAATTCACACTCAGTGAAATCCCCCTCAAACACCTGCTGAAAGTTTCAACTGCAGTAGTGCAGTCATGCGTATTCTCACACAAGGAGGTTTTTGTACAGCTCTTTATCACTGTGTGAACGTGGGACCACTGTTGTAACTCTGGCAGTAGTAATCTCCTGCATCTTCAGTCTGGACTCCTCTCTCACCTGCTGGAGGTGTCAGCTGCAGCTGTGCACTCGTATGATCTGGCGAAGGGAGGTTTTTGTACGACCCTGTAACACTGTGAACGCCCACACACTGTTAGGGTAATGGAGACTTACAGTAGTAATGTCCTGCATCTTCAGTCTGGTCCCCATCAGCGCTCAGAGTGATGTCCATACAAGGTCCACTCCCTTGATGGAGTTCCAGACTAACTTTTGTCTAATTGCATGTCTAATTAAGAGTTTAGGAACTTCTGATAACAATGAAGTGCTCCTTTCACAACACTACTGACTTTACAGCTCAGAATGCATTCCCATGTATAGACCACACCGGAGTTTTAACCACAGGGCTGCAGAATTGTTTTCAAAATCAATTGCGGAAACACTTCCACCCCCCACCAAGATTCACCAAGCGCACCTTCCTTCCTCCCCTACTTTTTCAACCACCAGCCACTACAGATATCCGTGGAGGAGAGTGGGGTAAGATGTATGTATTTTTATTTTTCATTTAGGGTAATCTATAGCCAAGGGAATATGAGACAAATAAAATGAATGCATACAACACAAGTTCAGGATGTGTGCCAAACTCAAATAGACAATAAAATATGGGGTCCCAATTTGGTCTCAATTTACCCCATGTTAGCTGTCTGAGAAAAACTGTTGTACCACCAAGATTTTAATGATTCTTTCTCCCACAAAAAGTGCAAACTAAATGTAGGGTCACATGACAGACAAAGATGTGTATGGTTGCCCAGATACAGGAGGTGGGTCACCACCATACAGGCAGGTGGCTCTCCCTTACTGTACCGTAAGTCGCTTTGGATAAAAGCATCTGATCAATGCATAAATGTAAATATAAATGTACATTAGTTTGTGTTCAACTCATTGACCAATGTAATAAAGAACAGCTGAAATGTTAAAAGTTCTTGTATGTTTTTAATTATAATTTTTTTTTTTCATTATGTATAAAATAGAAATTAACACTCCTCATGCCCCCAGAAGCAAGCCATAGGCGTCAGTGGCAAGGAAAAACTCCCAGAAGCTAAAAGAAACCTTGGGAGGACCCTGGCTTTTGGGGGAACCCGTCCTCCTTGGGCAGGTGCTGGGACAGCAGACGGATGGCCGATATTCGAGAGAAGCTGAAAGAGGAAAAGTCGAGCTCATTAGTGTCACAGCATCATTCATGTCTTCTCTAGACTGTAGCAGGGTAAAACATCTGACAATTTCCATTCATCAAAGAAAAGTTTGTCTGCATATCTAACCATGATCATATAGTTATAAACATCTATTTATACAAGACAAAGACCAGATATTCACTGAAACAAGCACCATTTACGTTTGCAATCAACTCTTCATTTGATGTAAGCAATTAAAACGTCACTTTAATCGTTCTACCTTTTTACCTTTTCAGTTCAATTTCTACCTTTTAGTTTTGGAGAGTTCCCGCTGGGTCTGAAAGATCTGCTTCCACAGTGGTGTTCTCTTGGCTGCTATGTTGTATGATACTCGTTTGTGTGGCCAGGACACATTTAGTGTGAGCCTGCATGGAATGAAAGCAAGGATCATTTTAAAGTGTGCTTTAAACAACTTCAGGCAGTACTCAATCCTATAATTATACTTTGACCTTGTTGGTCAGACAGTTTAAATGTGCAAATGCTATTGGCATCATGTGAGCTTAACCTTGTAGACAATGGTGTTGCCCAAACCTAACCCCTACTTTACTCCCAGTCCAGATCATTGCTCTAGATTTTAAATAACAAGGACATCTGTCTTACCTTGGTAACAATGCCCTGGCACTTCTCATACAACCCATTCATATAAAAGAGCTTTATGACAGCAGTTCCTGTGAAGATGCGCTCTCCTCCCCCTTGGGTTACTTCTCTGCTTCTTTTGAACCACTAATCATGAGAGTCAGAAGCATATTTCGTATTGTTATTAATTTGTTTGATTGTTTGTTTGTTGTTTGTTTGTTTGTTTGTTTGTTCGAGCCTAAGAGCCTGAATGTCTATTAAGGAGGTATTGCACGACCAGCCATCTTACTGACCTTTTGTCTGACTTGCTCCTTCTTGGTGTCCTGTCGCCTCCTCTCAAAACATATTGATGCGACTCGCACTGCCCCTCACCTTTGACAGCCCAACCCGCATTTTACGGTTCCACTCGTTTGCCTCCTTCTCGGCAGCATGCACTTTCTGCCTGTCTTCCAGACACCATTTTCTCTCCTCCTCCACTTTATACATCTCCAGTGTCTGCTTTACCCTTCTCTCGAAATCCTCCTTCATGTAGTCCTTTTCATGCTGGAACCTCAGCAATTCTGCCTTTTGTGTTTCCTTCAACCTTTTCTCTACTTGTTTTCCAAAAACTTGGCCTGAAAAGCTTGGTCACGGCTTGGCAAAAACGTTGTGGTGCAGCGCTTATTTTGTCAATCAACTCATCACGTTTGACAATTCTTATAGTCCATCTCCTGTTGTTTTTACGTTTCCTTTCATCATATTTAAGCTGTCTCTTCAACTTCATGTTTTCCTCCATCTGCATTTTCTCATTCATTTCCCTCTCCTTCTCGTCCTTTTTCCCTTCCTCATGTGCTCTCATGATTTCAGCTTCACTCTTTTTTCTCTCCTCGTCCAGCTGCCTCTGAAATGTTTTCTCCTGCTGTTTTTCAAACCTTTTCTGCTCTGCAAGTTTGCGTTTCTCTTCCTCTTGTCGTTGCTTCTTAAGAACCTTCTGCCTTTGTTTTCCCTTTTTTGCTTCCTCTTTCATATCCTTTCTGTACCCTTTTAAGCAGGCTTTTAGGTTGGCTGCCTCTAATTTCAGTTCCTTTTCAACCCTTTTCTGACCCTTTTCAATTTCTACCTCTTGCACTCTCAGTGCCTCCTTTGTCTTACTTTTCATGTCTGACAGCATTGATTTCTCACTTTTTTTGAAGGTTTCCTTCTTCAATTCCAGCTGGTCTTTCTCTTTTTTGTATGCCCACTTGGCCTCTTTCTCCAGCTCTTGAAGATATCCCAATTTCATGTCAGTGGTCAGCACCAAATACCTCAACTCCGTGTAGCGCTGAGTTTGGTCTTCTGTTTCAGGCTCTTTTTAATGGTCTGTGATGGTTTGGGGACAGTATGGCTGTTGGTTCCTCTTGGAGGTAGCATGTCCGTTGCTGTTTCCTCCTCATTATCGCTACTGTCCTCACTGTCACTCTCTGTCTGCGCCCTCTCCGCACCTCTTTCTGTCCCTAACTGATCCTCCTCAGTCATAATTTCATCCTCTTCACTGTTCTCTTCCTCTCCCAATGAAGCCTGAAAACCAAAGAAAAATAGTTTGATATATATATATATGGTTTGGGTTTTGGGGTCTCATACACTCATAACCCAGGACTATGGAAACACTTAAAGTGGACCACTCATTAACTTTCATTCATTTATGGCACTTCAGACGTAACTGCATATAAGTGATAGCATCTTAGTTGACAAGCAGTCTTACTTAAGAATCTTTTGATGAACCCAATTTGTAGCATGTTATCACATTTAAAATACAGACCATCTCAATTCAGTGGTCCAATCAATGTTCTCACGCCACTTGAATTCAGTTCAAATTAAAACTCATCAACTTGAACTCACTCTGGTAGGTGGTGTGTGTGTTGCATTCCTCCCGGCCACGGCTCGAAGAGTGGTTGCACAGACACAGGTGGTGGGTGGTTCATGCAATGGGTCTCTGAGTGATAGGTCTGGAATGGATATTAACTTGTGGGGGAAAGTACACCTGTCTTGGAAAGAGGAGCAATCAGTGCAGGTGATCGTATGAGAGGATGAAACTGACCCGGGTCTTGAACGACCTCGATGGGACAACCGGGAATCCTTTGCTAGAGTATTTTTGGAGGGGGGCAGCTTCTTCTTTATGCTTCGTGGTGACAACCGGCGGGACAGGCCAGTGTTCTTCAACGTGCTATTAGGAGCTGATGGTTTGGAGACAGAACAGTCCACCCTAGGATCGCTTTTCTTGGAGGAAAGAGAGGGTTTTGATGCGTGCTTCCAACCATTGGGCAGAGGGCGAGCAACAGCACCATTTTTGATATTCTCCCTTTTCTTGTTTCCTCTCATTGTACATTTGGCGGGGTTGGATCGGCTTGTTTCTGATTCATTCGGATTCTGAAGGGAGGCAGGTGAGGGGACAACTCTGTGATGTGTGCTCTGAGTCTTGTCGTAAAAGGTGAGCATCAGCGTCGGCCGTGACCCTCTCCTTCACCCGTGCCAGGATTCTTTTATAGCTCTCAAGCTCGTGTTTGATCTCAGCCAACGTGTTTGCATCCTTTTCCCTCTCCAGTTCCCCCATTTTCATGGTCTCACTATCATGGATCTTCCTCCTCTGTTCAACCTCAGCTGGAAGGCCTCGGATGTCCAACAGATAAATCTGCAAAGTGGCCAGCTCTCTTTTTCTCATCACTGGAATTAAGTCCATAATATGGCCTCTTTCCTCCATCTCTCTTACCCTTCTCTCATATTCTGCAAGAGGATCTGGGCCTAGGGGATCACGAGAGATTTCTGATGTTTTAAGCTTTGGTTTTGCCTTAGCGACGGCTGTAGTTGACGGGGCAGGTGCTTGTAAAATTGGTGGTTGATGCCGATTCTCTCTTTGGGCAGTCGCCTGGAATGGATGCACACCAGGAGCAGAGGCAGTTGGAGCAGGACTGGTGTGCAATTCAACAACCAAGTGAGAGGCCGGCTGAGGCTGACTTGAGGACAGCGGAGGAAAGGGAGCACGGGATGCCCCGAGAGGAGATGGCATGACAGAGAACGGGTGGATCACTGGACTCGGCCTTGAGTAATGGTCTGAATGTCCAGGTAAAAGCTGCGCAATCTGTGGCTGGAGCTGAACTCCTGCCTGCCAACTAGATATCATGTCGGCACCAGCAGCACACTGCAAGTTGTCTTCCACAGCGCAGGTCCGCTTGGACTGTTTAGGTGGAGCGGGTCTAGGCGCAGGTTTTAGTGTTGGATTAGCTCCCACACTGGCTCAAGAACAGAACCAGAGGAGGATGGGGACAGACTTCCCTCAAATGTTCGAACCTGTTTGAGGTGGACAAAAATTAAAATTCGATTTGTGTGAGTGTCAATGGCGTCAACAATTATTGACTGGTTAACCTGGTAACAATTGTAAACTGTATAAACACTATGAAGTACTTTCACCTACATTATACTCCAAGGTATCTTGTCTCCCTGCCTGCTGTGCCATCCACACAGAGGCCTCTCTACATGCCCGCTCTGCATCCCTCTGAGACTGCTTCATTACGCCCAGAAACTGGTTTTTGAAGGTCCTCAGAAGACGAATGTCTGATTCAGTTCTCGCAACCTGCCATGCCACAAACATTTGATTCAAAACCCCTCCTAAGTCCTCTCTTCCATTCTATTCAGTTTATATCCTTTAAATGTTCTACTGATCAGTTATAGCACCCACACATTTCTATACCAAGTACACCACCAAAGACTTTCTATACTGATGGTCTGACTGTAGTGCGTAAACATACCACAGGTGTCCATCTTGGTTCTGGGCTGCTACCCTCATCAGGCTGCAAAAATTCAATTAAATTCAATTCTATTCAGTTAGATTATATTGTTCAGTAAAGTTAAATATATGTTCTACACCTTAATGTATTATTTTTAATACATTTTACTTTAACCAACGTTTCATTTACAAAGACTAGGCCATAGACATGACTTACAGGCTCAGGATGGACTCGTGTGCGAATCATCTTGAGATCTAAAGAGAAGAAGAGATTAAGCAAGATACATACAGTTAATTCAATAAATAAGCAGAGATATATAAAGAGAGGCTGAATTAAAATATGCAACAGCCTTCAGTAATACATTTACTATGGTAAAGCAAAACAAAAACAAAACCACATGAGAAAACAGGGGACACAAAAATCAGACTGAAAGAAAGACTAGAGGGCAGAAACGGTATCAACCAATTAATTGAAACTTACCTGATCACCTTTTTTGTTGTGACTTGTTGTGGTTTTAAAACACTACTTCACTCAGCAATACTTTTCTTGTGTCCTTGTCCCACACCTGCTCATTTAGAATGAACTTTTAAAGTCGTTTTTTAACATGGTTGTGATGTGTCATACCGGAGCATTATGACATCATTATAACACTATGGTAACCTGTGTAATCATTGTATTTGGCGTCACTGTGGTCGTACAGGTGTTTTCGTTTTTCAATTTCATATATTAATTTAAAGTGATCCTTTCTTCAACACTATCAACTATCTAATCTTACTATCACTATCGTATCTTCAAACAGAAAAGTAACGTTAAAATTTGGGACGTTTGGGAAATAATCGGATTTATTGCTTCCTTCATTATTCACAGCAAAATATATAATAATTTCCATTACATTTCCTAGATGCATTACCAGACTCTATGTAAAAAGGGCCACGCACACCTCGCGGAAAATAATAAAAATAGAAGGCAGGTCTATTTCTGAATTTTCGGCGCGGAAATTATCGGCGCGTACATTCCGTTTCTGCGTCTGGTGTAGCCACTCACATTGCTTACAACGGATTAGAACTCTGCTAGTGTCCACGCCGCGTCTGCAAGGCAGAATTTCCGCGCTTGGTGTAGAAACGGCGTTACAGTATCTATAGGCCTACAAAGTGCAAGCAATATAATAAGATAACATAAACAAATAATAATTATAATATCCCTGAAAATAGCAAAGAAAATAAATGCTGAAATCAAGTCTTAAGTGTTTAAATGAGCTGGGCAGGTGATCTATTTACTCTTGGTGAGAAAACGTGTCACATGAAAAACCTGCTAGAGTGTCTGCTGACATTATGAGATTAAGACGTTTTTTTTTGTACTGATTGTAGATATGATGAATTTTGATTATAAATCCCCGGGAGATATGACACTTCAGTAATCACCATATGCTTCCTAGGCCAGACAAAATGGGTTTGATTATAATTGATAATTCATCATTTCACTTCAGCTGATCGTTTCTATTGGTAAGGGGAAAGAATTGTCTAATATGATGGCCACAGAATGATGTACACTACTATTAAAGCTATTTAATGTGAATTTCGTTCAGTGGACCAACTATAACAGAGTTGCACAGAGCTTATAGTTGGTTTTGCAGGTTCTGCTGGCGTGTAGTGAGCCTGAATGTTTTAGGTACACTGCTATGGTCTAACTCCTAACTAAACCTCCAAAAGACCTACTTTCATTGCAGTAGACGGTATATTTGTGAGCGAGGAACAAAGCCTAACAAAGCCTTTGGTTATATAAGTGTGTGATCAGTGTGGTGATTAAAGCCCTATGTTTACCAGTGGCAATGACACCGATTCAGCAGTCAAGTTAAGGAGCAGTCTATCTTAAACCAAACCTGGGAACTTGATCTAATCCAAACCCCGGAAGTCCTGAATAAATAGCATGAGGAATTAAACATCTTCTCCTGTGTATAACTCAAATAAATGATTACCATGCAGGCAACCTCTCCCTCTCCTTCTATCTCTTCCTCTGTCTATATACCATATTGATACTGATGGTGGATGTATTACTTGTCATTTTCTTTGGGTCCCTAAAGTGACCAGGGTTCGTATCCCAGTATCTTCACCTACCCTAATCCAGGGATTATAATTTTCTCATTGCGTTTACAATCAGATTTTTTTTTTTTAAAGATTTATTATTTGAAGAAAGGATTAACTTTTAATATGAATTTAAAATCTGTTATGATGGTCTTGCAATGTTAATGCAGCCTATGTGCCCTATGTCCAACCAATTCAGGTAGACCTATTTAACCTTGTATGCAGGCCTGACTGTACTTGAGTGGAGTCTCTATGGGTTCTAAATTTAAAAACATTTGAATTTGCTTTTGTATATTATAGCCGATAACAGCTATTAATAGACAGGAATAATATTTGGCAAGCACTCTCATTGAAGAAGAGTTTGGTCGTTTCAGTTGAGTCGCAAAGCAACTAGGCCAGACTAAATTGTATGGCTAAAGTCAAACAGCCCAAATAATATCATTACATTACATTTACATTTAGTCATTTAGCAGACGCTTTTATCCAAAGCGACTTACAATGTATACACATTTTACATTTACACTGATGGCACACTGCACATCAGGAGCAATTAGGGGTTGCTCAAGGACACTTCGACAGGGAAACGAACTAGCAACCTTCTGATTACTAAACGACTTCTTTACCTCCTGTACCACTGCCGCCCCATATCACAAGTAAACTTACCAAATATCAGCAATGTTGTTGTAGTCTTTCTAATTGTGAATCATCAATTTAGTCAGCAAGACTTCTGTATCCTATTTGAGGTTTGATCTGGTGAAGTGAGCTTTTAATGTTGCCATATACAAGGTTATGCGACATTACACGTGCTGAATGATTATGACATCATAATGACAAGATGATGTGGTCAAAGGTTGAAATGGCGGTGTCAAATTGCATTCTAACAGGTTGCCAAATAGGTCCTATTTACAATTTGGTGCTCAGTTTAGTAAAAAAAAAATATTTTGCAGCCAATGTAACACAATATCATATAATTTGATAATTCCATTATCACCATTTAAAGCCTTAAGCAAAGGCTATACCTTAGTCTATGTACACCAACGATGATCACGTTTTCGACTTTGCTCTAGACTCAGTTTTCAAACACAGTTCGGTTTTCATTGCCTTTTTTTCATATTCATAAACCATGTGTGTATCATGCCATGCGTTACAGACCTCATACGACACAAAGACTGAAGGGAGTTGGGAGTTTATTGAAACCAGTCACAGCAAGGGGACAGGGGGGAAAACGGGAACAAACTCAAAAGCAAAACGGGATGAAAGCTTAGAAGTTCTACTGGGTTGAAAATAGAACGCACAAAAGATCGAAGTCCAAAACCTACAACACTCAAAAGTAAGACAGGGGATAACTGAGAATAAACTAGAAAATAGAACGCCCTGGGTGTCGTGGAACACAGAAACTTAACGTCGCAGGAGCGCGGGACTAGACTATGACTAAACGGCCTGGAAGTCGCGGAATAAACTTGTGCGATAAACGGAGAGTGGAGATCTGGCGCTTGTGTCGACTGGGGAATAATCCATATGTGATATGAGCGTCAAGCGAGAACCGACAAGGGAGTTTAGGGAGTGAGTAGTTTAAGTAAGTTGAGTGCCAGGTGTGTGGGATCAGTAATCAAGTGATTGGGAAGGTGTGTGAGGCTGGCAGGTGCAGGTCATCAGAGGATAGGGAAGGTGTGTGAGTTGAAGTCAAATGGGTGGGGGGCGTGGCCGGAGCTGGATTCAGGGTAGACGTGACACCAGGTTGTTTGAGGTCAATTGGACATATTATAAAAATTGTTTCTTGTGCTGTTTTGGGGGGGGGGAAATGTATTTTAAGTTCCTCCTGCACTAGAGTATTTTAATGATTGTGTAATTCTATCTTATTCAAATCATCTTTATTAGCATGCATTTGGTGTTTACAAGGATTATTAGATTATTTTCCATTCCATTTTCCAGTATGCAGATCATCTTAATGTACATAATTTCTTAGATGACATTAGTCATCCTGCACATCATTAGTCATGATGCACACATATGATGAATATTATTTTTTATTTTATAAACCTTATGTCTGACACAATGATAAAATACGCTTGGTGATATTTGAATGAAATGTATAGTTTTATCATTTTTAAACAGATAAACCAATACTGCAGAGATGCAGTCATCTCTGACCTGCCTCAGGGAACTTTCTGAACAGCTTCAGTATGAAGTCTGCGCCCCTATGCCCTCTCCAGCGGTGAACAGCCCCCTTCACACCTGCTGAAAGTTTCAACTGCAGTAGTGCAGTCATGTGTATTCTCTTTTACTGTACAATAAAGCTCGGGAAATCACATTTACATTTACATTTACATTTAGTCATTTAGCAGACGCTTTTATCCAAAGCGACTTACAAGGATGTATACACATTGTACATTTACACTGATGGCACACTGCACATCAGGAGCAATTAGGGGTTCAGTGTCTTGCTCAAGGACGCTTCGACAGGGAATCGAACTAGCAACCTTCTGATTACTAAACGACTTCTCTACCTCCTGTACCACTGCCGCCCAAATCACCTCTGCCAACACTCTTATCATAACAAATCCATGCTATTCAACCACACAACGTTTTTCCCCATTATTAAATTTGCTACAAAAAATGACAAAACATGATGTTGACACAATTATGGCCCGGGCCAGTGGCAGCCTTGACAGTAGTGATCTCCTGCATCTTCAGCCAGTGGCAGCCTTGACAGCAGTGATCTCCTGCATCTTCAGCTTCAGTTACAGAAGGGGGGTTAGGGTGGGGGTTGACTTCCCCATTTAAGACTTTGACCCTCCCAAAGAAGGCAAAAGGAACAGTTCGTTGAGGTTGAAACACTTACACGTGTACTTTTTTAACTGTGTTGTACTCGGAAGAAAAAGCCCCACCCCCCCTCCAATTGCCACTGCCCATTTCACACGTGAAATCCCTCTCAAACACCTGCTGAAAGTTTCAACTGCAGTAGTGCAGTCATGCATATTCTCACACAGGGAGGTTTTTGTACAGCTCTTTATCACCGTGTGAACGCGGGATCACTGTGGTAACTCTGGCAGTAGTAATCTCCTGCATCTTCAGTCTGGACTCTACTGATGGTCAGAGTGAAATCACTTCCATATCCACTGCCACTGAATCGAGACGGAGTGCCAGACCGACGATGGCTACTCCAGTAAATCAGGAGTTTTGGAGGCTCTCCAGATACCTGATGATACCAGTACAGACAAATGCCGTTATAGGCATTACTGCTGGTTTTACAGTTCAGAGTGAGTTTTTCCAGGAACAGCAGGTAACACTAATGGAGTCTGAGTCACAGTGTATTGTCCTCTGCATCCTGAAAACAAAAGCACAGGCACAGATAACTCAACAGAGTGTCAAGCTTGCTATTTTCAGTATATTATTTACAAATTTATCAAGCCATGTATCTCACCTTGAATGCAGATAAGTGTCCCGAGAAATATTACTTTAAACAACATATTCATTTTGGAAGTCATTATGAAGAATGATCTCAGCCAAGCTGTCTGAGAACCCAAGAGTTGGTCACACCAGATAAACCCACTGAGTGCATTGAAACCCTTAATATATGCAAAGTACTCCTGTAATGCAAATACTGCTCCTGGACGAATCGGGTGTAGATGGGCCATTTGACAGATGACAAGGGTTGTCAGATTCCAATGACACTCCTCCAGCCTCCACTGTGAACTTGAATTCAACTAAGGGCATTTTAAAAGTGTCTGCAAAATCTGAATATTCCTTTTTAGAATTCAGGAAACCCATGTTTTGACAAACCAAATGTATAATGAAAACAATAAAATGTATCAGGGTAAAACATTCGTACTTCTTTTTGTCAGGCAGTAACAGAATTACTTTTCGTTTATCTAGTTCACCAGTAACTAAAAGGCCTACGTTGTTGAAAAAGTCCATCCATTTAGATGATTGCCTGCTATGTTTTAAATGGAGGTATATGTGAAGTCATATGATAACCTCTGGAGGACAGCTGAACATCTGGAAACTGTGTTTACTAGTTTCAGAGACACCCAAGCGTGTCCATGCAACTATGAGTTGCCCCCACACAATGTAGACTAAATACAAAACCAAGTATGCAAACATAGACCAGTTTTGCCCTTATTTTAGACTATTGACTGTTCCCTTCTCATTTGTTTATGCTGCTTTAAGTTTGTGTGCTAAATGCTCTTGATAAATAATGTATTGCTTTCAGAGTGCTTTCTTCTCTGCATTTCCCTGTTCACCCATGCTGTGCAGTGCAGCAGAATCAGAGGATGCACAAAACCTGTGACTGCTCTTGTGCTCACAGCTAAAACACTATGAGCAGTTATAAACTATGAACATACTAAACACTTTTAAGGAATTCACTAAAAACTTTCATCAATATTCTCCTTGAATGTCACAGTTTTTAACTGTATATGTTATATGTCACTTTATTGTTGATCGTATTTACTGAAATGAAATGTAAGAAATATGAAGAAATATGTTTTTAGTTGTTTTTTATCAATTCGCTGGATAGTTTAAAAGCTTGAACTGAGCTTGTTGTGAACTGAACTAAAGACTATTGAACTGATCTAAAGACTATTGAACTGAAATAAAGGTTATAATGAACTGAAATAAAGACTATTGAGCTGAACTAAAGACTATTGAACTGAAATAAAGGTTATAATGAACTGAACTATAGACTATTGAACTGAAATAAAGGTTATAATGAACTGAAATAAAGGTTATAATGAAGTGAACTAAAGACTGTTGAGCTGAACTAAAGACTATCAAACTGAAATAAAGGTTATAATGAACTGACTCATGGTGCAGCGCAAGGGAAAATAATTTGAAACAGTTGTTCAAACGTGTTAGTATAGCACCACCCTGAGGCTCCCAACAATGTGTCTAATTGAACCTAAATTCTCTGTGTACCTCCATGCCTGGGCAGTTTCAAGCCCCAACTACCGCAGAGGGGAAATACCACAGCTCTCTCTCTCCTCCTGAATTAACAAGTAAAGTAATAAAATAACTGACCCAGTATTTTGGGAAATGGCCTCTGTACCCTAAACCACTATTACTAAACCATTCCATGAAGACACCACTTTCAACCACATAAAGGTGTTTTTGTTTATTCTGTTTTCAACAAATAAACATATTGAACTAAGGCTTGTGAATTTAAACAGGCCCAAGTATATGACTAACAGTAAAGTAAAACCTCAGTGTAAAATTGAAAAATGAAGTGCTCTTACATATTTTTTTTTTGAATTCTTAAGAACATAAATACATTCATGTGTCACAACCCCCTCTCTGAAATTTCAGAACGGGAAATGCATACATTTCAACACAGTCTAAAACGGGGCAAAGGCAGGGGCTTTCACAAGGTATGACCTCAGACCAGAAAGCTGAGAGCCATGAACCAGATAAGGATATATATTCTGGATTAGAAAGTCACAGAGGGGCGAACAGCTTCAGCTCCCTTCAGTGTTGTCCCCAAAGTAAAGGCAAAATATCCCCAAAAGCTGCTTTTTTTCCCCTCTTGGAACTCAGACCTTAAGTGACGTACACAGAGCCACTCAGGTGGAGGCCACATACAGAACCAAACTACACTAATGGCCTGAGTTCTGAGGTTCATTTATACCTCATTGACAGTAGATCCCTTCACATGTACCTCACTAATGGTTTAACTAGTAGTCACAGAATGTGCAAGATACAACGACAATAATTCCACAATGGTGTGTTGGTACTAGTATACTAAGAATATGGTAAGCAATTCATAATGGCTTCAGTGCCATCTCTGGGTAAACTCCAGGAACTCTTGGTTGGATGAAGTTTGGACTTGTCATAACCATTTCAGACTATTATTTTATGAACTAACATTCTACTCAACTCCATGTTAACAGGAAGAAGAAGCTGATAAACTGGATTACTGGAATAGCAATTGTCCCTACTACTTACATAACTATTCTCTACATCTTTTGCATCTAGATGTACAATGTATCATTTAAATAAAGCAGGTAAGGGGATTACCCATGATCATGTCCTATCAGTCACATGGCACCTTCAGTCTCAATCTTGTATAAGTTACAACTAAGTTAAGTGGCCACAGACTATGACTAGGGGGTAGGTGATGTGTCATTGTGCTTTGCTGCTGCTCGCTCGGGTCTCCCTCGCGCTCCTTCTCAGTCGTCTCAGCCTTGTGTGACCCTGCTCACTTTCCCCCATGTCCTGTCTCTGCTTAGCAGTCTTGACTGAGAGGCTCTTCACATCCTCTGGGCCCTCTTCTCCGCCAATGGTGTCAAAGAGAGGCGTGGCCTCACTGGTGGTCCGCCGGAGGTTCAGACTGATTGCTTCTGCTGAGTCAATAGAAGAAAGGACAATCAAGTCTTCGAAGCCGGGAAAGACACTGATGTTATTCTGTGTGGCTGTAAAGTACAACATAGGATAAAGATATAAACGTTTTTAAGGTAATATAAAATACACAATTTAGCATTGGACTGTGATGTAATAGTGTTTATCAATACCAGTATAATACCAGTAATACCACTACTATATACTTCACACAATATACGATACTTCAGGAATGTGGGACAAAAACCTTTCTCCGGCCCAACATCTGCCTCATCCACAGCCATGGGCTGGGTCTCAGTAGAAATGGAATCTGCTGCTGAACGCTCACTTCCAAATATCCCCGCCAGCTGATCATAAAATTTACACTCAATCCATTCTCCTCCACTCCTGTGTTGTGAAGGAAAAAGATAGGGCCGAGTTGGTATGGTGATGCTCAATAACACACAGGTAAGGACCACTTCTCTTTCATAACAACACACGTTACTCTGATTTTTTGACAATGTATTGGTGGCCTTCAAAATTATGTTCAAGGCAAGGCCTTTGAGAAAACAACGTCAGTATCCTTCTCAGTTCAACAAAGGCAAACAGTTGACACATCAAAAACGCTCAGTAAATACAAGTTGCAAAGTACTTCTACTAGACACATGCTAGTAAATAGGACAAGAGAGACCTTAGATCGGTTACTTCTCCTCCCTCCCTCACCTTTGGCTCTCAGTGCACTGGCGGTAGCTGGCCTTCAGCCTCTTCACCCTGGACTGGCACTGCTCGGCTGTCCGTGTGTAGCCCCTCTCGGCCATGGCATGCGAGATCTGGGTGAAGATATGCTTGTTCTTCACACAGCCCCTCAGGCTGCTCTGGATGGCTTCACTCCCCCAGATGTCGATCAGGACTTGGGTCTCGCTGTCCATCCATGGCAGCTTTGGGCCCTCAGGGGTCCGAAGAGCAGCAGGGGCCGGTGACTCTGAGGACACGTGTCAGGCCGGGAGTTAAGACAGACAGGGGCTAAAGTTAGCCTCAGAAACTACATAGATAGGGCTAGGTCAACGCAAAAAACCTTTCATCCTTTCAACAAGAAACTTACAAATGATATAAAGCCCAATATGATGGCCCTTCAAGTGTGTTAATGAACAATGTTTCATTTGCTCATATGGTCGGTCATTGCAGTAAATACAAAATGAACAGCCACATATCCACCCTCAGGTCAAACAGTTATTGTTATGAACAGTTAATAACGGTTGCCTTATTATATTTTACCCAATAGGGAAAGGACACAATTATTTTTTCCCCCATCTTTTGTGCTGTTTAATCTGTGCTGTAGAACTCCCAATGATAAAGCTATTGCCCAGTCAACCATCCCTTGTATGTAAGAACATGTAGGAGGTGTTGGTTTACCCTCCCATACTGATGACTGATACAAGGACTTTGTGGTCCTGAGATTGGTTTCGGGTTTATCACCATCTTTAACTATACCTGACTATCTGAAAAAGACTGTCTACTGAAAATGGAACAAACACAGCACATAAGGAAACCAGTCAAATAACACATTATCAAGGCATCATTAAGACATCAAGAACTTCTGCACTGAGAACAATTGTCTAGCAGTGAAAAGAAATGCCAAATATTGCTGGAGTGGAAACTCTTGATGCTCAGAACTCAATATTTCACCTGGGTCAGAATCTGTGAAAGACTCCAGCTCTCCTGTCATATCCATATCCTCTGGCAAGCTATTCATGGAGATCTCCTTCAGGAATATCTGCTCCAGCTGTTCATAGAACTTACAATCCTCCCTGTTCATAACACACACACACACACACACACACACACACACACACACACACACACACGACACGTAACATTTGTTCAAAAATTCTTAAAACTACAGTAAAAAAAAATACCAAAATATATCTAAGGTCGGAAACTATTTAGGGACACCTTCTTACATATGGAAGACTGTAGGGTGAGAGCACCACTGAAAGGCAGCTGAATAGTTATAAACCATGGCAGGGTCTACAATTCAACCAAAACATTTGCGCCGTTTCCACACACTTTTCAACTCACTTCTCATGGTAGAACCTGGCCTTGAGTCGTTTTACTCGTGTCTGGCACTGCTCGGCCGTCCTTATGAAGCCTTGAGCCATCAGTCTCTTGGAGATGTGCTTAAAGATGTGCTTGTTCTTGAGGCAGCCTCTCAAGTTGTACTGGATGCGGTCTTCCCCCCAAATATCCAGCAGGGCCCTGGTCTCCCGGTCAGACCAGGGCATCTTGCGACTGGACTCTGCCACAGCTCTCCTGGCTGCTCGCTGGGATTCTGAAACTGAATGAAAGAGTATTTTCCACTAGGAGTCAAATCTATTTAGAACAGGGTTGTTATAGTTACGGAAATACTAAGACTAAAACTAGCAGTGAAAAAAACACTTTGTCCCGTTCTGTTTGACTTCTTGAGGCCTAATAAAAAGGGCCTAGAATAAATGGAACAAATCATATTTGATGTCTACCTTTTCCAACATCTGTATATCAAGACTTTCCTCAAAATACCTAAAAAACTAAAACTTACACTAAAACTAAATAAAAACCATACTAAAACGTATCCTCAAAATAAAAATAAAAGTACTTATGCACTCTAAAACTCAAAATACAAACTGAAACTGATCTGAAATCAAAAACCAGACTGAAAGACTAAATAAAACAAACTATATTCAAAATATTTCATAAATAAAGTGTATTATTATGTGAATCTCCACATGCCTTTTAAGAGGATGAGGTGCATTACCTGTTTCCTGATCAGAGTCAGCTGTGGTGTCTACTGATGCATCAACGCTTAAATCCCCAGTGTCGTTTGAGAAGCTTAAATGGCCCAGAATTGGCTCCAAGAACCTGTAGTACCTGAAGAGCACCGGTTTCCCGCCATGTCTGAAAAAGCCCAAGAGGAGATTTTGAAAAGTTAATGGAGACATATGAACACACATATCCTGTATAAATGATCAGATGTAGGCATACACATATACAGTATACATGCAATACAATACAAATACAGTCTACATGCACGTAGGCACACAGTATTCATACGGTCTTCTGAGGTAATAAGAGATGGACTGTTTTAGAAAGGTTACACAAACCTCAGCAGATACTTAAATCATAATCATAAATTAATAATGAAAGTTACTTTAGTGCCACACCTGAAACAATATTAAAACAATATTAAAGCTTCAGTGAGAGTTTTGGTGGATTTGCACAGACTTACATCATGCTGTTGCTACAGCGGCGGTATGTCTTCCGCAGCTTTGTCACTCTCTTGTGACACTGCTCCGCAGTTTTGGGGTATCCCATGGCGGCCATCTTCTCTGATATCTCAGCGAAGATGTGGCCATTTCGGATGCAGCCCCGCAAGTTCTGCTGGACCTCCTTGTTGCCCCAGATCTCGATCAGGGCCAAAGTCTCCGGCTCTGACCAAGGGGTAAATTTGATGCTGTCCGTTCCTGCTCGAGGAGAGCACAAGGGGGTCAGCTGTCCACTGGGACCAACCTTTCCACTGCCGCTTCAAAAGATGTTAGAACCATACCTTGTTCTTGGTCATCCTTGTCATCAAAGACATCTATGGAGAGCGCCTCATACCCAAGAACTTGCTCGAGCTGATCGTAGAATTTGTATCCCACTTTGTCTCTGCCGCATCTGAGTTAAAAAAAAACAGACATGTTCTTTGCATTAAGAGGGAAAGCTCTGACATCTTTCAAAATCCGAGGTCTGAACAACCAGTCATATCCCACATGTATACAAGAATGACTTACTTCTTCCTTTCATAACACTGACGGAAGTTCTGTCGCAGTGTTTTCACTTTCCAGCGGCACTGCTCTGGCGTCTTGGAGTATCCCAGGTCGTGCATCTTTTGAGATATGTCTGAAAACACATGGCCATTGTGCACCACACCCTTCAGGCCCCTCTGGACTTCGTCTTGGGCCCAGATGTCAATCAGCGCCAGCGTCTCGGGGTCTGACCAGGAGCCCGACGAGGATTTGTCGGGGGACATGTGGCTGCCAGGCACGTGTGAATCTGTAGGAACATACAAAATTAGCTCCATAAGATGTAAACTATTCTGCTACTTGAGGATTTGTCAGGGGACATGTGGCTGCCAGGCACGTGTGAATCTGTAGGAACATACTAAATTAGCTCCATAAGATGTAAACTATTCTGCTATTTGTGGATTTATCTTTGAAAGCGTTGAGAGAGGAAAGGAAGGTGGAGTGCAGTCAGTAATGACGTATTACACAATGAAGGTGTGCCCCTCTTAGAGAGAGAGAGTAATGTGTGAGCAGTGAGTCTTTCCACAAACATAGCACTAATATGTGTCGTCATCCCCCCCCCCCCATTTTTCTTAATCAATTTCAATTGGTATTGCCGCTATATAAATAAAATTAAATAGAATTACATTGAATTGAATAAAATGGAATTATTATGAGTGAACATACCACCTTTCTCTGAGTGGGAATCAGGGATGAAGTCTTGCACCGCTGCCTTTTTTGAGGAGGGATACTTGTTCAAGATTTCCTCCATCAGATCATAGAACTTAAACTCCACGTGCTCAGCCTCTGATGAACTAAAGACATGAAGAGACAGGATCCTCTCGTTAAGCACGTTCCACCCAGAGCAAATGTCTGGTTCAACTGACAACCCTGATATTTCCATATTGATGATTTGCCTGTTCTCTATTGCTCTTTGGCGGCCTTTCAAACTACTAGTCACAGGTTGCATTTCGTCCTTTGAAAAACTTTACTATGTTGACTATGTTAAAACCTCTACCAACAAAGTTACAAGAAATGTTACTTCCTGTGAAGATTGCCTTACCCCTGGATCTCAAAGGTTTTAGTGTCAAAGCTCCATCTATAACATCAGCACTTGGTGCCACTTGCCTCATGCTTTCTCGACACTGCCGATAGCTGAGCTTCAGCCGCTTGATGCGCGTGTGGCATTGCTCTGAGGTGCGCGAGTAGCCGTGAGCATTCAGCTGCTCCGATATCTCGGAGTAGATGTGGCCGTTGTGCGGACAGCGCTGCAGGTTCCTCTGCACCTTCTCATCCCCCCACAGTTCCAGCAGGATGAGCGTCTCGCTGTCCGACCAGGGCACCTTCTTACGCTCGTCCGTCGTATTGACCGCCGCCTCTGAGGATTGCAGATTGCAAGAAAGCATCACTGATTACCTCCAAACAGGATGAACAACACATGAGTTTAAATGGTAGTCCTGTTACATCGCAATTATTCACCACTTTAAGTTTGAGTCTCAAGAATAGCAGTTGTTTACAACTGAGCTACTAGGGAAGGTTTCAGAAAGATCTATGAACGATACAAGGAAACACGTGACTACATGCCCCCTACACACACACAGAGATAACATAGAAATCATACACGTCTCATTAACTACTAATTAACTACATTAACGAATGAACTACTACAGTGCTATAATAAGACATTGCACTTACCAATCTCCCGGTACGAGTAGACAGGAAAATCATTCTCTGTGTCTCCAGAGTCTCTGGCTTCTGCGTCTGTGTCCTGGTCAGTACTGAGTGCTTCTACATAGGAGGGTAATTCATTAACTAGCAGTTTCTCCAGTTGGTCATAGAATTTGCATTCAACTCTCTCTTTTCCAGGGATACTGAAAAAGAAGAACATAACAGTGATGTAAAATATTTCTTTGTAATAGTCTTTTTTAAATTATTAAATATCTCATGTTATTGCTTTGATCTCGCTTATCACTCACTGTAAAATGTATTTAACATTTATGGAACATTTATTTATTTACTTATTTCTGTCTCTTTTCAAGTGTTTGTACCCCCCCCCCCCCCAGCAGCTGTCTCTTAGTTTGACGATAACTGTGCTGAGCAGTCCTTTATGGTGCCAGTGCAGTTAGTACGTAATTTCCTGTTCATTTATCTCTGGCAAAATCTGTGTCAAGTGTTTTGTAACTTGTAAAATGTATTTATTTAACATTAATGTAACATTTATTTATTTACTTATCTGTGTCTCTTTACAAGTTTGTAGTCCTTTACGGTGCCAGTGCGGTTAGTACGTTTATTTTATTTTATTTATTTATCTCTTGAAAATCTGTGTGTTTTTTACAAGTGTTTGTAAACCCCCCCCCCCCCCCCTTTTTCTTTCCTACTGTGAGGCGCATTGTGTTACTTCCTTGTATGAAATGCGCCGTACAAATAAAGTTTGATTTGATTTGATTTGATTGCCTAGTTATTCTCTTTTATTTTATGTGATAAGAAAAGTCTACAACACATGCTTGTGGTTACTCACTGGTTGTTCTCATAGCACTGCCGGAAACTTAACTTGAGCCTCTTCACCCTTGACTGGCACTGCTCGGCCGTTCTGATATATCCAAAGGTGGACATTTTTTTGGAGATCATGGAGAAAATGTGTCCGTTGCGGTGAATGCCCTTCAAGTCCCTCTGTATGCGATCCTCTCCCCAGATGTCAATAAGGGTCTGAGTTTCATGGTCGGTCCATGGAATATTTTTTGTACCTGTTAAGAAGGACAAGTTGTGTACATCACCACAAATCAGTTGCTTTGGATTATAATGAATCTAGGGATTTCGTTTCTAGGACACAACGACAGCATGAAAACGTAATGCTGTGTCACAAAGTACTTTTTAAATGATTTACAATAACAGCTGTACCTTCCATGCCGGTGTGACCAAGGAACTTCAAATCGCTCTCTTCATCATGTGCTTCTCTTGTTGTCTGATCCTCCGGTAGTTGGTCTCCTACTATGATCTCTTGAACATCATATGTGACCTCAGGCATTGAGGAGGATCCTTCAGTCACCAGTATTCTCTCCATCTGGTCGTAAAATTTACACTCCAACCTATCTCCACCATTGATACTGTTTTTTAAAGAGTAAGTCGCCAATATATATTGGCATGTAAGCATGCATGTCATTCAGAATATGGACATCTATATAGATATTATATGTTGTAAAATTGTATTTGCTTTGAACAGAGAGGAAAATTTGCTGAAACCTTCAAGAACAGACTATGTTTAGTTTACTACTTACTTGTTTTCATAGCACTGCTTGAAACTCATTTTTAGCCGCTTGATTCTGGTGTGACATTGTTCTGCGGTTCTCAAATAACCACGCTCCAACATCTTCTTGGAGATCACATTGAAGATATGCCTATTGTGAACACAGTCCTTCAAGCTTCGCTGGATGCTGTCTTTTCCCCAAATGTCTATCAAGTTGAGGGTTTCTTGATCAGACCATGGGATTTTCGAGACATCATTTGTGTGTTGCGGCACATCCTGAAGGTCTGCAGCACACACAAAGCGCCCAAAAAACATGATCAAGTTCTCAAGGTCATGCATGGTTGTCATATTCGTTTCCCATTCATTAAAGGTCACATGTAGAGTGTTTGTGTTTGCATACCTGTGTATCCTCCCCAGGAGTAGATGAAAGAACATTCTGCACTGGGTTCCTCACAATCCCTGTGGAACAATGACCGAAGATTACGGATAGACTACATCAGAACCCAGTGGCATTAATAAATCACTCATGCAAGGTTTATCTCAGAGAAGCAGCTACAGAGACTGTGCAGCAATTGACAGATACCTACACATCAAGGACAAAAAAACACTCCCGCAAGATCCCCACCATCACAAGAACAACAATGGCAAACTAAACATTAAGACAGTATTACGCCCCTCCTCATAACTCCTAACCTCATAAGTGGAGACTCTGCTGACCGTTTCAGAAGCACCTCAGAGCGGTTTTCCAGAGTCATTTTCCTCTTCGTTGCAAACTCATGACCATTCAAAGTCTTCTTCAGGTATTCATTGGCCACAGCGCTTTCCTCTGATGTGCACTGTCCACCATTTCCGATCCCAGCTATAGAACGCTTCAGTGAGAGGTCCAAGAGAGATGGGCTCGAGTAAGCTGGGGGTTGAGCACCACGAGGGGTTTCATGCTCCCCACATTCTGAGGCGTCTCCTTCTGCACTGTCCCCCTTCAATTTGGAACCACGTTCATCTATCCCTTTTGCGACTCCTTTTATCTTACTTTTGTCGTCTTTGGAGAGGTCGACCGGATAGTCCAGGAAGTCTTCTTTGTTCAGGCCACCCACAGCAGACATGGCATCTGACGCATCACCAGAGTCGGCCTGTTCAGTGGCAATCACCACTCGGACGAGGGGTGGGAGGGACAAGGAGGACAGGATGTAGTCATCGCCAGTGGATGGAAGTGAATCTAAAACACAAGAAGTTGGTCTTTTAAACACCTCATCATTCGCATCCATACAAGAAGAAACAGCTCAGTAACAGTGTTATAAAGGCCATGGTTGTTTGAATGACTAGAATACCAGTGGAATGCAGATGACCACGGATCCTGTGGTGTTCCAGCAGGGTCTTGGTTTGGTTTGTAAGTGGGACAGACTGCAAACACTCTTCCAAGCTTGAGGGGTTGCAGCTAAGCCAGGACACCATCTGAGAAACAGCAAGTTACTTTATATTGTGATGTTACATAATGGGGAAAAAAACATTTTAGGAATGGTAGTATTAAGTTGGGACTGAAGCTTTTCATTGTATTTGCAGTCAATCTTAACAAAGCAAAGCAGACAGGCTACAGTCTTGAATCATTCGTTTTCTTCATATATATGTTTTTATTTTCTGCCACTACTAACCATGCCTGTATGGCAGCAAGTCAATAACATTCAAGAGGACAAGATTTTCATGGAATGAACTGAATACCTCAAAGAGAGCTCTATGTCAGTTCATCAACTTGTTAGTAATAAAACATGTTCCTATGAGGCAAGAGCATGAACATATGCCCACCCCTCTCCACAGGGTCCTGACAAATAGTACTAATACCTGTGTAAGATCTGGCACTGGTAAAAGATGTTCCAATCTGGAGAGGAAATCCAACATGAGCCTCTGTAACGCTTTGTCATATTCATAGCCATATTCCACTGGGAAGATATTCTAAGATCAGAAGCAGGAGAAGAAAAAAATAATCAATCAAACTGATTTGATATGATTTGGTTTTTAAAAATAAATATATTAGTGCAGCACAGTACAACAGAATAATGTCACTATGCACCTAACCTGAAAGAAGTGCTCCCTCTCTGCAGGATCTTTCAGCAGAGTCTGGACAAGCACCAAAAAATTGGTCTCAGACTCTTCTACTTCCTCATCACAAACCTGCAACATAACATGTGGCATCAGGATCAAATTAAGTGCATGATCAATGTTTCAGAATACAGCTAGACAGTTTTCAGTGTTAGGTCCTACCTCACTGTTCATGGCGTGAACAGGTGGGGCTCGGATGCGATCTAGGTGGGACTGAAGGGTTTTCAGATCGGCTGGGTTTTCTCCACGGCACAGCTCCAAAATTAACTGAGACAACACACATCAACAGTTGAACACACATTGTCCAGTAACTGGCAACAAAACAGTGAATGTTGATTAAATTCTGTGGTACATAGGTTGGAGTTGCATGCAACTATTAAAACACCTGGCATAGCTTACCCTGGCTCTCAAGCCCAAAATCAGCTGGGCCCTTTGACGATAGCTCAGCAGCTCTGGAACACTCTCTGTAACTGAGGTAACAAACTCTTCTAGCATCCCATAATGTTCCACATGCCTTTGCTGTGCCACTTGCCACATGGCTGCTGCAAGCAACCTCAGCGGAGGGACCATGAGCCGTAGTAATGGCAACGGGAGAAGAGAGTCTGCACGGAAGGAAACGGAGCACAGCAAATATTGTACACATTTGTCTGTTACGTTTCACTTTATTGAAATGTACACTTGTACTTGACTTACACCTGATCTTTCTATGTTTTGGTGTTGCCTAAAATAGGACTAAGTTTCATTATTATCTAGACTTTCATTTTATCAATCCTCATAACTTAAAAAGCTAGCCTATAGAACTCTTGCTTCAAACAGACAAGACAAAGAAGATTTTTAAAAGAAATGTGGTTATTTGAGTTATACATTATATATTTGATTAGGCCCCGGGAGACCACGCGGTAGACTTGTAGGCTAATAATGAGGTTGTGCTGACATGGTCTGTCATGTTGAGCAGCGATTGACACGTCAGTTTTCCTCTATCTGCTTGCATAAAGCTTCATGCGTTCAGATCTCAATTCATAGTAGCCTAGTTGTCTCCTCACTAATTGGCTGCTGTAAACAATTAATTGCTGTCCAGCAATTAAGTTCTCTACGCCGACGTTACCTTCAGCTGAAAGGCGTTAGCCTGGCTACAAGCTGCAGTCAATCTAACAGTGTAGGCTAGGTCTAGGTATTCTTTAAAAAGACATGGTAGGATATACGCACCCGCGTTGGTCATGCTTGCAAGACATCGTATCTCCATTTTCAGAAAGTTCGAACAGCTTCACAGATCCAATAAAGCTGTTAATGGATATTGTTGCATTTCAACACACGCCAAGGCTCTTTAGCTTTCCTTTTTAAAAACCTGTGCAATTGTGTCCATTATTAACAGAGGGCTGATATCACTCAAACGCTGACAAGTTAACTAACAGCAATGAATTCATTTCCACGACTTGAATCAATGTTTCTCTAATGTGATAACTGCCTTTCTAATAGCCTGCTCAAAATCCAGTCTAATCCGCTTCGGTCTGGTTCAGAGTCCTAATGAAGACTTCTCCCTCTGGTGGTGCGACCACATTAATCTGGTTTTGCTAGGCCACCACACAAACGAAACTTGATTGCTGTTTCCGAATTCCTGTTCTTAATATGAACACAAATGTTTTCAGCGCCTCCCGAATTTACGCCAATTATACATCTTTGTGAGTTCTGCTTGAAATATTTCATAAACTATGACTGTACGCGACCAGGTAGGCACCTGTCAAATTGTGACAATGTGCGTGACTTTTAATATGATACACGTACCCCGTCGCACACGAAGTACGACTGACACTGCGACAAAACAATGTGGAGTTTTGTCAGAGTAGACCTGCTCCGGTATCATTCAGCAAGATTATGGAGTCATCCCGTATGATTTAATTGCAGCATAAATGATAATTAAAAGAAGACATCCATCCCAAGTTTAGTATACAGTCGATAATGTATCTGTTTTCCTAAACATTAAAGGAGGTAACTTAATCTTGCTGGCTAAATAGTTAACACTAGCCAATTTCAACTCGGTGAACTAACGTTAACTAGTAAGACGGTCAACCATTGACAGTAAAGCAGCCAACGCTCTTTGGATCAACGGCTGTTATGGGACGGAATTCAGTACTGAAATCGAAAGGTCTGTTTAAGTTTTGAACCAGGTCAGATGATGTGAAATACAAATATTTAGTTCGTGCAGTGCATGTTCTAGATGTAACTTTGAGTCGTACGGCTATGGCTTGCAAAAGCATCTTCCATACTGAGCTAACAATGCCTCACTTGCAGTGTCAAGCATCCCGCCGTCCTCTTTGCGGCTTTTGGTACCCCCTATTCGGTTGATGGCTGCTGCGATGTTGCAAACTGTTCAGCTACGCAGAGTCGTTCATTACGGAAAACTGGAAGAGTTTGTAACGCTTGTCACCGAGGTGTTTCCTGACATACTCAGTCGTAAGGAAATGATTATGCTTATTCTGGGGTTGCGAGGAAGGGTAAGTAAATCGAATACTTTGGGTATGGGTATGTGTTTTGACACAGTGTGCTGTGTGTGTGAGTGTGAGGAGAGAGAGAGAGCAAGGGCATTTATTGACTTGTTAGGCATATATATAAGAAAAGCTGCCATATCTACATAAATGCTATACTTTTGAGTTCTACATTTGATGTATATAGCCTAACGAGTGCCAATGAAAGTTAGACACAACATCTGACCAGACCTGAAAGAACTGCTATTGTCTATACACACCAGTCCCAGTGTCATGCAGCAGTCACCTATCAGTAGTATCCATCCTATTTCAGCTGATACTTAAACTGTGCCAGGAAGACCACAAATCTGCTCCCAAGACCATCCAGCCACATATAGTCAGAATGCGGCAATTTGCTAAAGACATGCAACAAAGAGAGGTTAGTGGAATTTGATAGCTGAAGCTGTAACTTGAAAGACTATGTGATGTAAAAATGTGATGCTGAAATATGATGCCACACAGGAAAAAAACAGACTAAATTCATAGTTATTTTTGTAGAACAACAAAGATCCAAGTGTGAAGACTTTGGTTGGGAACTTCTTGGAACTTGTCCAGAACTTGTTGAAGGACATTAACACTTGGAATCATTTCTTCCAGGTAATTTGTACAATTGCATTGAAACCCATAGTTGGCTTAGTTTTGTGTTAAAACATCTATTTCATTCATCCTTCTTGCCTCTCAGGAAGTGTTCCCCTCCATGTATGGTAAGAAGTTTGATACTGCACTAGAGTCACTGATGAGCGAGTTCCTTTCAAGGCTTGAGAAAATGCTGCCAGTGCCAGACTTCAAAGAGGTACTTATCCTACTCAATTTGACTCCACCTACTCAATTTTATGCCCTGATTCATATATTTATTACTGAAGCTTTTTGTTTTCTCTGCTTCCCAGGCTGCATCATTCCTCAGTGATAGTCTTTCAGACTTAGAGCTATGTTTCCAGACAGTAACTGACCCAGATCAACTTAAACCTTTACTTCTCCATAAGCCAGCTGCCACTAACAAGTTTGACAAAGGTTGGTAGAATAATGCGTCAAATTGTAAATATGTCTAAAGATGACCTTTTTGTGTAGATTTTGTCCATTAGAGCATGTTACAAAACACGGTGGAGCTTTAAGAGAGCATTGTGTTGCTATTATACTATTATGAAGCACTATTTTTGAAATTTCTACCCTCTACCAGCATAATTTACCTTTCTCTTGTTTTCTTCCCTGTTTCAGAAACACCATTTGGAGACACCATTTTGTCTGCTCTGTCCTGTCAATCATCTACAGCTGTAGATCAACAGTCCGTCTGTCCTAACCCCAAATCTGCCACAAATGAAGAAGAAAGCTCTACATGTTTAGAGGAAAACAGTGATGTAGATGACTTTGTTGAGGAGTTACAGGAAGAATCAGAAAATAATCAGAAAGCCAAGGGGGACCAATTCACAGGAACCTCTGCAAAACCGTCTAAGGGTCGCAAGGCTGCGAAGAAACCACTTCATGAGTGTCCTTCATGTGGTAAGACGTGTCTTTCGGCAGCCGGCCTCAAAAGACACGTGAGACTTCATTCAGGAGATTTTCTATTGAGTTGCACAAGCTGTAAAAGGAGATTTAGTACCGAAAAGGCTTTGAACAAACACTTGCAAGTCCATGCAAACTCTTCTGTCTCAGACAAAAGGAGTAAAACATCCAAAGTAAAAGAACCTGTTCCTTGTTGTTTGTGCGGTAAATCTCATACCAAACCCAATCCACCTGCTTGCGATCAGTGCGGGAAACGGTACTGTACCTACGTGGGTCTCTACAGACACCGTAAACTTCACTCAGGGGAGCGACCATACCTCTGTACTCTGTGTGGGAAGGGTTTTGCTTATTCCGACATACTGAGAGCACACATGCGGACGCACACTGGGGTGCGATCTCATAGCTGCCCTGTCTGCGAGAAGAAGTTTGTTCAAGGAAGTGGTCTGGTCAGGCATCTGAGAACGCACACAGGTGAGAGACCCTATGCCTGTAAAACATGTTCAAAAACCTTCCTGAGCAAACCAGAGCTCGAGCTACACACTCGAACGCACACTGGAGAAAGGCCTTACCACTGTTTGCAGTGTGGGAAACGTTTTGTGGCATCCACTCACCTGATAAACCACATGCGGACTCATACGGGGGAGCGTCCTCACAGCTGTCCCCACTGCGATAAGCGATTTGGGCTTCCCGATCAGCTGAGAAAGCACCTGCTAGTACACACTGGTGAGAAACCGTACGAATGTCCAGAATGTGGGAAGAAATTTTCACAGCAAGGCAACATGAAGACCCATCTGCGAACTCACATATAGACTGTAACGGAGCTCCATGGAGCAATAAACCCACCTCTTACTGATAACATAATGTGTTTATGTTGAATGTGCAAAAACATACTAAGACTTCAAAGTCTTTTTCTTGATTCTTTGTGGCTGGAGTTTTAGTGGTTTTTTTTGTTTGGTTATGTAAGGACAACTTACTGAAATTTACTTCAACAAAACTCCAAACCCCACAAGACCCAGGTTATCTCTAATGCTCCACCATGTCCCTTCACACTGATCAAAGAAGCGTTTGTTACATAAAATAAATCTGATTTCAAGATCACACTACCTGTGAGTAGGATGACCCAAGTGGTGGTTTGTTAAAATCATGTTGTGAGTTGAGTCCTTTGAAGCGTAACAGACATTAGCTCCATTACATTACCTATAGATGATCTGTAGACAATCTTGCACCCAATGCCTCAGGACAGTTACTGTAGAGATGGTTTCCCAAAGTGTGGATCAGCACAGAACCTTTTATCCTTCATGTCTTTAAGGCCACACAAAACCCTACTTTATCACATCTGAAGGCATCACAAAAGTAGTTTGTAGATGCAATGAGGTTATTCAATGTGATCGAACAACACAACAAATTAAACATTAAAAACATTTATTAAGGAGCACGGTTACAAGGTAGCTCTTTGAAAAATGTAAAAAATAAGCTAATCTTAGACTTGGTCATGAATAATAGTTTTAATCTAAACCATGAAGACCTTTTGGTTTCTGAAACATGGCATACAGTATGTGTTTTTCACTGGGCACAGTTTTGATCAACATTAGATAATATAGCCTGCAGCTATGTCAAATCATAACTGGCAGGGGGGGGAGAAATCATACCACCCGGAATACAGCACAAGGTTTGACTGCCATTTTAAAAGGTCATCAAGCTAAAAGGCAATTGTCAAATGGAATGGTTACAATACATTTAAACCTTAAAATGTACCAACCAATTGCAATTCTGAACATATGTGACTTCATGGGAATCACCAGAATCAATTAGAAGAAGCCTTTTGGAGGAAGTGGCTAAAGGACAGTGGAAACATGACTTCTCAGCCAACACTTTTCTAAACTACTGACCAACTTTTCTACCACTGAGGTTACCACATGGCACTAGATAGCCAAGTGCAGAGTTATGGGGCAGTGATCGCTGCCCATGGCAGTGTTGCGGATCTTGTTGTCACACAGGTTAGGCAGTAGGGCCTTCGACAGTACAAAGTAGTCCAGTCGCCATCCCACATTCTTGCCACGTGAATTCATCATGTAGGTCCAGAAGGTGTAGGCGTTGGCCTGTTCTGGGTACAGCTCGCGGAAACTGTCCACGAAGCCAGCATCCAGTAGCTCAGTGAAGCCCTCGCGTTCCTCAGGGGTGAAGCCAGCATTCTTGCGGTTGCCCTTGGGGTTCTTCAAATCGATCTCCTGGTGGGCCACATTCAGGTCCCCGCACAGGACCACAGGCTTGCGCTTGTCCAGGTCGCTAAGGTAGGCTCTAAAGTCTACATCCCAGGTCTTGCGGTAGTCGAGCCTCACCAGGCCACGGCTAGCATTGGGCACGTAGGCAGTCACCAGGAAGAAGCTGGCAAACTCGGCAGTGATGACACGACCCTCCTTATCATGTTCTTCCTTTTCTGGAAACAGGGCAGAAAAGTTCCAATGGATAAGAATCAAGTCAGGAGCAACGCTAATGAACGTCTACCCAAACCATACACTGAAAATCACTTTATCAATTTGCCTATGCAACCTACAACCACTTTAACCATGTAACTGAAAACAGAAACACCTTTTCAAACCTCTTTAACATATTGTCTTAATCAGATCTCAAATGACTGCTTCTTCTTAACCACATAAACCACTACCCACAGCTTTCCAATGGACAGTCCAAAGGATCTGATTCGTCCGTGTAATCCTGATCAAAAAGGACCTAAGATACAGTCTGCAGCGCCAAGTAAGACTTGCCATTCCGATTCATCAACTTATTTCCTTATACCGTAATCAAATGAAACCCAATATATCCCCCCCCCCCCCCCCCCCACACACACACACACACACGCAAGCAGGAATGACTGGGGTACATACCAATGCCATAAGTAACATTGAGGGGCTCTGTCTTGCAAAGCATAGCCACTCCACTGTAGCCCTCCTTTTCCTCAGAGCCTGACCAGTACTTGTGGGGGAACTCAGGCATCGAGGTTATCTCCTTAGGCAAGGACTTCTCAGCACACTTGGTCTCCTGTAGGCAGATCACATCTGGGGCTTCTTCACGTACCCACTGGTCCAAAGGAAAATAAGAACAACAGATGTGAGAAGGGCGATCATGGTGGGTTTTTTTTTAATCTAATCTGCATGTGTATATGTGGAGGTGCAACTGGTTTACCAAATCTCTACATAAAATGTGGCTGCTGTACTAGATGCTGGTAAAATAGCATTGCTATCGAATGGCATGATATTCTGTTTGACCATAGGCCAGCTAGGAAAAGCTGCCAGCTTTCCAGGAAGTAACGCAGTCCAGTGAGGGTTCAAATAGATGCTACTATCCCAACACAAAACAGTAATATTGAATCTGCTATATGCTAATAAGTAGGGCCAATGATTTTCCGTTTCACATTTGGTGAATTCCGTTTTTTTTCCGTTTCAGCTCATTTTGTTCACCCTGAGGTAGATTGATGGCTTAAAATGAGTGAATAATATGTGCCCTTCTTAGATTGTTGTTTGCCAGCCATCAACAGAACAGAAGACTAAACATTTTTTGTTTTAAATGCGATTGGGAAGACGAGCGCGTGAATGTGACTGAATGTGGCTTTAGCGGAAATCTGTGGGTCAACCGTTGAAAAGGGGGGCGTGGCCGGAGCAGAGTTCAGCGCAGACGTGACATTTTCTCAGTGGTTTTGTTCTTTAATTAATGTTTGTTCATCGTTGCAATCGTTGTTGTGTTTATTTGAAAGAAATATAGCCTTGCAGCCCAAAATACAGGGGAATTTGGGCGATTTGTATGAACAAAATGATGTTTCCGTTTCAAAGGTGCAATTCCGTTTCAAAGTGTTCATTCCGCGAATTCCGTCCGTTTTCCGTTATCGCGGAAAATCATTGGCCCTAAATAAGGCACATGTCATTCTATCAAACAACCTAAACAGACCACTACCCAATCACATTCTGACACTTACATCAAGACCCTTCTTCTTGACCCATGCACGAAGGCCATCCACATTCCAGGAGGTGATCTTCATGTTGGCAGCACTGCCATCCTTACTGGTTAGCTTGTCTGGGGGGTCTTCGTACAAGATAGGGGCCTCAGGCTCCTTCCCTTTCTTCCCCTTCTTGGCCTCAGGGGGCGCTGCAAGAGATTAAATTGATGATCCAATAAGTCACACACAATATCCTCCAAACTAATTCACCAACCCATGAGCACCTAATCAATGACAAAGTGCAATTCACAACAATCTTGACATAGCCCTTACATTTTAGGTTTTATTTGTTAACCATACCTGCGGCGTTTCCATTTTCTTCATCGACGGCGTCTTCGACTTTCTTTCCTCGCTTGGACATATTTTCACAGCGATGACCACACACTCCCCTCAAGCACACAACACGCACACACAACAACACACGAGAGACTGCACAACCAAAGTAGTGTTAATGCCATGAAAATGTAAAAGAAAAATGCATCCTCTTTCCTTAAACACGCACATGCATAGCCCTTTTAATCTGTATCAGTATCAAACCATTCTGCTAGGCTATCATATTCGTTTTAATTTCAAAAAGGTTTCTGAAAGGACACAATTAGCTCGAGACCGACGAAAGCATATTTATTACATATCCCTTACCCTAAAACATTCAAACCTACCTTATCCAGACAAATTAAGCTTCCTAACTTGATCGTGAATGTCTGCTGCCGAGGATTAAAAGGTGCAGAACTGGCTAGCAGAGCTAAGGTTACAAAGACTTATTTAGGCTGAAAAGAACAATTAGCCTGCTAAACCTAGCTACAATTAGCCTGCTGCACGACAAGGACACAAACGCAATCAAGTGCACATCAATGTATGAATTACTATTATCAGGATTACGCGTCAGTGGAAAAGACAACAGCACAATCTCAGATCTGGCTGGCAAAATTGACGCCGCAATTGCGTCGATCTTTAAAATGATTACATAAAGACAACGTCTGAATGAATGACTGCCACCCTCCACTAGATCGCAAAAATCTCTGCTGTGTTACGCTGCATAATCATTGAAATAGTTTGAAGTTTATATATAATCACTTTAACATGCAGATGGAATGTAGTGAAAGTAGACCAAATATGTCATAAACTCACCTTGCACTTTCAGAACTATCGTGCAAATTGCACCACAACTACAAAATATCCGCGATCACTTTCATTTGCAGGCAGCAACAAAGCAGAACATTACAAGCAAGCGTGGTTGTCGATGTAGCGGTCCAAGCTGTTGCCTGATAGTATTTATATTCTGTACACGTTGTTGAGAGCGAATGCGGCTCTTTGAGTTGCGCTTTATGCATTCGTGTTAAATAGTATTATCTGCTCCGAGTTTGATTCAATTGGTGTTAAATATGTACTGGACTTTTTATTTCAATTTTGTTCAGGAATTATGAATGGGTGTTTGTTATGGTCCTGTTGAAGAGAACATGGCGTACAGGAAACTGCATCGTGTGTAATACTTTTGAAGTTGTAGATTAAGGTAAATTAAATAGTACGTTTATATAGGCTGTTACATTTAGCAATTGAATTTCTATTGAATTGTCTGCACTCGCCATGCAGTCAAGCTCCTTAACTCGGTATGAGCAACAAGATGCACTAGGGTTCGTTTCAACTTCATATTGAAGTGTTATAAAAGATTGTACTTGCCAGCTTAGTTCACAGTCTGCACGGTATTCGCGACAACCTCTATTCCACGCTTTCGTCTTGTAGTGTTGCCATGACGGTAGTTATCGGGTTTGAAGGAAGTGCCAACAAGATTGGCGTGGGTATCGTGAGGGATGGCGAGGTCCTCTCGAACCCCAGGCGCACTTACATCACTCCACCTGGCCAAGGTAAGCGGGCAGAAACTATACGCGAAGACTGAAGTTTAACCGTTACAGAACGTACATGTTGAATGAAACCTATGTTAATGTGACAACTTACAGAACGTACATGTTGAATGAAACCTATGTTAATGTGACAAATGTTAACCCTTGGATCTTTATAGGGTTTCTGCCCAGTGAGACTGCGAAACATCATCGCTCGGTGATTCTCACAGTTGTTCGAGAGGCATTGGATGAGGCTGAGCTGTCTCCTGCCGATATTGATTGTGTAGCCTACACCAAAGGCAAGTTATATGTGTTTTGTTTGTTTGTCAAGTAAATAGCTTATCACTTTAAAATAACTTAAATTATAGTCAACTGTCACGCTCCAAACCTGCAGGCCCAGGCATGGGTGCCCCTCTCGTGACAGTGGCCCTGGTCGCTCGGACACTGGCCCAGCTGTGGGGGAAGCCACTGCTAGGCGTCAATCACTGCATCGGGCACATAGAAATGGGCCGTCTCATCACTCAGGCCAACAACCCCACTGTGCTTTATGTCAGTGGGGGCAACACACAGGTCAGCACTGGCCAAAAGAATGGCAAAATATGGATGCCTCAATAGAAGAATGTAGATTTTACAACAGAAATATCTTTCCACTGACCAATCGGGCTGTCTTGTATTTTAATGCATGCTGTAGGCATGAATACTAAACGTATTGACGATTACCTTACGGTGTGTTGCATGTATTGACCTGCTGTCACTGTCTATAGGTGGTTGCTTTCTCTGAGCGGCGTTACAGAATATTTGGTGAGACTATCGATATTGCAGTTGGAAATTGCCTTGATCGATTTGCTAGAGTTATCAAAGTAAGTGCTTGTTGTTTTTAACTCGATGTCAATGTCACAATTTCTTTGTCTTACAAACCTTTCTGTGCAAGGTATCCTTAAGCACTATGCCTTTAACGGCAAGTCTATCTTTTTTTAAAAGATGAAGATCAAATTTAGTTTTTGTACCGATATTCCAATCTGTTTCTGTTTATGCTGTTTTTTTTTGTTTGTTATTTCCTTTGGTGGCAGATATCAAATGACCCTAGTCCAGGATACAACATTGAACAGATGGCTAAAAAGTAAGAAAATCTGTCAATTTGGTATAAGTCTGCTCTGGGGCTTGCTCTATTATTCCTACTTTCTGTTCAGCTCTAATGTATTGTTCTCCCTGACCCTTGCTGTTGCATGTGGATTTATGTTGTTATTGTTTGTTTGTTTGGTAGGTTAATTGTTTTTTGTTTTAGGTTTTTGCTTTAATTCCAAATCATTGTCCGTTAGTCAGAAGTGCAGTGTGGTGGTCTGTGTGTCCTTCAGGGCAGTCAGTGGAGCTGAGTCAAATATGTCGCTATGATATGTCATTTCTGTGTGTGTATGTGTGTGTGTTTGTGCATTTTAGGGGCACTGAGTATGTAGAGCTTCCATACACTGTAAAGGGAATGGATGTGTCTTTCTCTGGAGTATTGTCATACATTGAGGTAAGTCAATGGAAATTGTGCTCAATATTTCACGGTGCAAATATCTCTTATGTTTGTCTTTTTTTCACTTTGGATGACAAGGATTGTTGAGAAATCTCCTGTGCTGTGTGTGTGTGTGTGTGTGTGTGTGTGTGTGTGTGTGTGCGTCCACGCATAAACCCTAGGAAGCAGCTCATAAGATGTTGAGTTCAGGACAGTGCACAGCAGAGGACTTGTGTTTCTCTCTTCAGGTAACCACCTCATGCACACAATTAATGCAAGTCTATTAATAACTTACCTTCTAGCGGAGAGTACAAATGTTGTCATTATGAATGTAATGTACAGTGTAAGCTTGTGTGTAAAACAGTAAGTACAGGAACTTTTAGTTGAGCATGTCCATGCAAGTCAGGTTTAAAAAGAGAAAACCACCTATTTCCTTCCATCTTTCACTGGAAACGGAAACACATGTGAGACCTCAGGAACACTACATGTTGCATGATTGAAGTATACATATCTCAGAGCCTTGCATCTCGCTTTCCTCCCAGGAAACCCTGTTCTCCATGCTGGTGGAGATCACAGAGAGGGCCATGGCCCACTGTGGGTCTCAGGAAGTGCTTATCGTCGGGGGCGTAGGCTGTAAGTCACAAAAATAGCCACTAAGGCAGGCAGTGGTAAAAGAATAATTTGCTAATTGAGAGGAGCTCTGTTTTTCAGTGAATCTGTTTGCAGAATGAGGTTTTATTTTTAAAGCTTTATTTGGTTTATCCCTTCTCTATTGCAATCTCCTTTCTGTCTGTTTTGTTTTGGAGTTTTTTGGAAAATCTTTGCAGGAAAATCTGAAAAATGCCTTTTCCTCATTCTCTGTCTTTGCTCCACCAAAGGTAATCTGCGTCTGCAAGAGATGATGGGCATCATGTGCAAAGAAAGAGGAGCCAAGCTCTTTGCCACAGATGAGCGGTGAGATTTGGCCTAGTCACAGACCAGCCATACAACTAGTGGTTTTTAAGAACATTTCACAACCACTGCTTTCACACGCTTACCTCTACTTCAGCCTGGACCTCCTATAATATAATAATAAAGAAGTGGTTAATGCGCTTGTTTATGTGTGACAGAGAATCCCGTAACTATACATTTATAAAGCAGGAATATAATCCTATTTACTTAAAACTCTGCTTCAGTAGTTGTGGTAGAGGAAGGTGGTGGTGGCTGCGTGGGCTTTTTTGTGCACTTTAAGTTGATTTTAGATTCCCCGGTTTGTGTTTACAGATTTTGTATTGATAATGGGGCCATGATCGCACAGGCTGGCTGGGAGATGTTTCGCTCTGGTTATGTCACTGAGCTGCCTGACTCTTGGATCACTCAAAGGTAATCACTTGGCCATTTAAACTTATGTCGCACCTTATGTACGTATGAATGCACAGAAATATGTACTGTATGTATGTATGGAATTATATACATACAACTATACATACATATACAGTATATTTATGATTAAATGTAAACTTTGAATGTATTGCCCCAATAGTATAGATATGTTCTTTAAATTCTTCATTTACATCTAAAGGCCCCGTCACACCATGACGTTCTGGTCAACGTTCTCTGAACTTTCTAATCGTTCAATTTCGAGCGTTCTAGGGCGATGTGGACACATCTGCCGTGTTACTAACGAAATAATTGCGTAGGACTGACACATGACTAGCGTGGGACTGACGCATGAGGAGTGTGTAACACCGACCAAGTGACGTGTCACTGGTGTAGGTGAAACCGGGGTTGCTACATTAGTTTAATTAAATCAGTCTCATGAAATTTAATAATCATTAAATTTAGTATTTAATATTTTATAATTAAATTACTAAAACAATGAAAAGCTCTAGTTGTACCACTATGCTACAGTCTAAGTATAGTATCACAATACTATAGTACTACAATATCACTACAAAGTCTATAACACTTCATGAAACAACCAGAGAAGTGAAGGCATTTGAAGTACTTGATTGGCGGAAAATGGCTTTCAGTGGAATATTGGAACAACAACAGACAAGACAATTGTTTAAGTCTAAATAAACAATTTATTAAAGGTAACAAACAGTAATTAATGGCTAATACTAATCATATAAACAACTGAGTATAACCATGAAACAAGGCACAAAGTGGAGTTGGGAATACAGAGGAGGGGGCATAAGATCCTCCTCGTCTCTGTGTGTGTGTGGGTGTGTGTGTGTGTGTGCGTGTGCAGGTATGCGCGGTTACGCGCTAACTGGAGAAAGAGGGAGAGGCTATGCGCAAGCGCACAGGCGATAGATAGTATATGCGTGAATGAATATAGTGCGCAGGGCATCACCTAGATTGGGGGTGGTCAGCGGATGCGAATGCAGATCCGAGGCCAGCTTTGCCTGTTTTAGGCGCCAGTTTAAGTTGGAGGATGGGCACAAATGCAATGAGTAGACAATGGATTCTTATCTCGAGGGTAGAATCCAGGCTATAGGCCTTTAACGCAATACAAAATGTATAAGCAGCACTTAAATCGCGATGTGTACGTGTATACGTTCAGATGGTGATTGAGGGAGTTAGAGAGAGAGATGGTGCATGCACGTTCTAACAAAATAGCAAAGTAAAAGAAAGCAAGATAATGTCACGGTTACAAACCGTGCAAACTGTGAATTACAAAGTGCGCATTTAAATCATAAATGAAATAAAACAAGGATACTTTCACACAGATATTAACACACATATAAGACTAATCTCTGCCCAGATGTCAGCCTTACTTGATTAACGCTCTTGCTCAGCGTTAAACGGTGTATTACGGAATTCCAACTGAACAGCGCGGGACGCAGGTTCGGGGGAAGATGTCCGTGTCCTTCCTTAGCTCGTCAGCTGAAAACTCGTGCAGGCCTAGGTGGGCATCAGACGGTCTTGAAGGAGGTAGAAGTTAGTTGTTCGTCGACGTGGAGAAACTAATAAGGGAAGCCGGTCGCCTTATCTTACTCAGAACACTGCTGGGCTGCAGTATAATTTTACCGGTATATCTTAGGCTGCAACTAAACGAGTCAAGTCAAAGTATTTTCGTAACTTCGGCCAAAAGTTCAATACGGTTCGTTGTTGCGTGGTCCTTTGTTCTTCTTCTGCAGAGAGGGTATCTCTTAAATGAATGGTGTTTACTGTTGTAAACCCACCGCCAGAGAGACAGATATGTGGGTTTTTCGTGGTTTTAAAGGGAAAAATGCGTCACCTTATTTATCACCTTGCGGTGACCAATACCGAGTGAATGAAATGTAGATAAGAAAGTCAAAGTGATAAGAGAATTGTGGGTAATGTAGTCTATGGTAGGACATTCACTTACATCCCCCCTTTGGTCTCAGGGCTGGGATTGCTTCGTAGTCCATGAGAGCAACAGAAATGTGCATAGTCCATAAATCCATAGTCCATCAAAGTCTCTTATTCCTGCTGACACAAATAGTTCGTAAAAAGGCTTTTGACATCTGGGCATCATAAAGGCTTTTGAACATCTGGGCAGATGGCATTTCTATACCTTGTGTTATAACAACAAACATTCAAACAACATTCATACACCTCAAACTTAAAACACACTTAAAATATTCATGGAAAGGAAGGAAGGGTTGTTAGCTTTGAGGGTTAACAGGCCTATTCCTTGAGAAAGTTAGTGGCAGGTTTCGGTGTGAGGGAGGTCTGAACACCACTGCGCTGGAAACTTTTGGGAATATTTACTATGGTGTTGAGTTTTGCGTGTAGTGTTGTTTTTGTTTGTGTAGTGTGTATGCAATGCCTATGGGGTTAGCGTGGCATGCAAGGTTAGTGGGTGGAGTTAGAGTGTTAGTGTCTATCCACCCCCCTTTGGCGTAGAGACGGCTCAAAGGGTAGAAAAGCTCGCAGAGCTGTTTTCTTTGAATATCCAGTTAGGGCATCAGCCTTTTTCAGCTGTCGCTGGATTTCATTTTCGAACCCAGGATATGGCTCACATGGTGAGGGGTCTATGTCATCTTCCGATGAAACTGAACTTCTGGGTGGACAGCGAGAGCATAGATAACCATATTTTCTCTGTGGGTCGGCACTGCAGACCTGTTCGTTTCGCAGTGTCTCATGTGGTTGACGTAAAAGGGACTTCTGTGGGTCTAGTACATCCACATTGGATTCAACATATGAATGTTGAATATCAGCCGTGGTCAGGACATGGATCTCAGGAGGGCTAAGCTGCTCCTAGTGGCAACCGATCCTGTCACACTGAACCTGTCGGCCTCCTGCTAGATTGGCAGGGTTTGGAAAGATGAGCTGCCCGTGATGGCAGTCAATGAGAGGAGCCAACACCCAAAAACTGTGAGAAAGACGCCCTATGTGTGTTAGGTCTA